>NW_026598362.1:0-32040 GCF_029784155.1 Uranotaenia lowii | reverse complement strand
CTGAATTCTGAATCTGAATTCTGAATCTGAATTCTGAATCTGAATTCTGAATCTGAATTCTGAATCTGAATTCTGAATCTGAATTCTGAATCTGAATTCTGAATCTGAATTCTGAATCTGAATTCTGAATCTGAATTCTGAATCTGAATTCTGAATCTGAATTCTGAATCTGAATTCTGAATCTGAATTCTGAATCTGAATTCTGAATCTGAATTCTGAATCTGAATTCTGAATCTGAATTCTGAATCTGAATTCTGAATCTGAATTCTGAATCTGAATTCTGAATCTGAATTCTGAATCTGAATTCTGAATCTGAATTCTGAATCTGAATTCTGAATCTGAATTCTGAATCTGAATTCTGAATCTGAATTCTGAATCTGAACTCTGAATCTGAACTTTGAATCTGAATTCTGAATTTTGAATTCTGAATCTGAATTCTGAATCTGAATTCTGAATCTGAATTCTGAATCTGAATTCTGAATCTGAATTCTGAATCTGAATTCTGAATCTGAATTCTGAATCTGAATTCTGAATCTGAATTCTGAATCTGAACTCTGAATCTGAACTTTGAATCTGAATTCTGAATTTTGAATTCTGAATCTGAATTCTGAATCTGAATTCTGAATCTCAATTCTGAATCTGAATTCTGAATCTGAATTCTGAATCTGAATTCTGAATCTGAATTCTGAATCTGAATTCTGAATCTGAATTCTGAATCTGAATTCTGAATCTGAATTCTGAATCTGAATTCTGAATCTGAATTCTGAATCTGAATTCTGAATCTGAATTCTGAATCTGAATTCTGAATCTGAATTCTGAATCTGAATTCTGAATCTGAATTCTGAATCTGAATTCTGAATCTGAATTCTGAATCTGAATTCTGAATCTGAATTCTGAATCTGAATTCTGAATCTGAATTCTGAATCTGAATTCTGAATCTGAATTCTGAATCTGAATTCTGAATCTGAATTCTGAATCTGAATTCTGAATTCTGAATTCTGAATTCTGAATCTGAATTCTGAATCTGAATTCTGAATCTGAATTCTGAATCTGAATTCTGAATCTGAATTCTGAATCTGAATTCTGAATCTGAATTCTGAATCTGAATTCTGAATCTGAATTCTGAATCTGAATTCTGAATCTGAATTCTGAATCTGAATTCTGAATCTGAATTCTGAATCTGAATTCTGAATCTGAATTCTGAATCTGAATTCTGAATCTGAATTCTGAATTCTGAATCTGAATTCTGAATCTGAATTCTGAATCCGAATTCTGAATCTGAATTCTGAATCTGAATTCTGAATCTGAATTCTGAATCTGAATTCTGAATCTGAATTCTGAATCTGAATTCTGAATCTGAATTCTGAATCTGAACTCTGAATCTGAGCTTTGAATCTGAATTCTGAATTTTGAATTCTGAATCCTGAATTCTGAATCTGAATTCTGAATCTGAATTCTGAATCTGAATTCTGAATCTGAATTCTGAATCTGAATTCTGAATCTGAATTCTGAATCTGAATTCTGAATCTGAATTCTGAATCTGAATTCTGAATCTGAATTCTGAATCTGAATTCTGAATCTGAATTCTGAATCTGAATTCTGAATCTTTATTCTGAATCTGAATTCTGAATCTGAATTCTGAATCTGAATTCTGAATCTGAATTCTGAATCTGAATTCTGAATCTGAATTCTGAATCTGAATTCTGAATCTGAATTCTGAATCTGAATTCTGAATCTGAATTCTGAATCTGAATTCTGAATCTGAATTCTGAATCTGAATTCTGAATCTGAATTCTGAATCTGAATTCTGAATCTGAATTCTGAATCTGAATTCTGAATCTGAATTCTGAATCTGAATTCTGAATCTGAATTCTGAATCTGAATTCTGAATCTGAATTCTGAATCTGAATTCTGAATCTGAATTCTGAATCTGAATTCTGAATCTGAATTCTGAATCTGAATTCTGAATCTGAATTCTGAATCTGAATTCTGAATCTGAATTCTGAATCTGAATTCTGAATCTGAATTCTGAATCTGAATTCTGAATCTGAATTCTGAATCTGAATTCTGAATCTGAATTCTGAATCTGAATTCTGAATCTGAACTCTGAATCTGAATTCTGAATCTGAATTCTGAATCTGAATTCTGAATCTGAATTCTGAATCTGAACTCTGAATCTGAACTTTGAATCTGAATTCTGAATTTTGAATTCTGAATCTGAATTCTGAATCTGAATTCTGAATCTGAATTCTGAATCTGAATTCTGAATCTGAATTCTGAATCTGAATTCTGAATCTGAATTCTGAATCTGAATTCTGAATCTGAATTCTGAATCTGAATTCTGAATCTGAATTCTGAATCTGAATTCTGAATCTGAATTCTGAATCTGAATTCTGAATCTGAATTCTGAATCTGAATTCTGAATCTGAATTCTGAATCTTTATTCTGAATCTGAATTCTGAATCTGAATTCTGAAACTGAATTCTGAATCTGAATTCTGAATCTGAATTCTGAATCTGAATTCTGAATCTGAATTCTGAATCTGAATTCTGAATCTGAATTCTGAATCTGAATTCTGAATCTGAATTCTGAATCTGAATTCTGAATCTGAATTCTGAATCTGAATTCTGAATCTGAATTCTGAATCTGAATTCTGAATCTGAATTCTGAATCTGAATTCTGAATCTGAATTCTGAATCTGAATTCTGAATCTGAATTCTGAATCTGAATTCTGAATCTGAATTCTGAATCTGAATTCTGAATCTGAATTCTGAATCTGAATTCTGAATCTGAATTCTGAATCTGAATTCTGAATCTGAATTCTGAATCTGAATTCTGAATCTGAATTCTGAATCTGAATTCGGAATCTGAATTCTGAATCTGAATTCTGAATCTGAATTCTGAATCTGAACTCTGAATCTGAACTTTGAATCTGAATTCTGAATTTTGAATTCTGAATCTGAATTCTGAATCTGAATTCTGAATCTGAATTCTGAATCTGAATTCTGAATCTGAATTCTGAATCTGAATTCTGAATCTGAACTCTGAATCTGAACTTTGAATCTGAATTCTGAATTTTGAATTCTGAATCTGAATTCTGAATCTGAATTCTGAATCTCAATTCTGAATCTGAATTCTGAATCTGAATTCTGAATCTGAATTCTGAATCTGAATTCTGAATCTGAATTCTGAATCTGAATTCTGAATCTGAATTCTGAATCTGAATTCTGAATCTGAATTCTGAATCTGAATTCTGAATCTGAATTCTGAATCTGAATTCTGAATCTGAATTCTGAATCTGAATTCTGAATCTGAATTCTGAATCTGAATTCTGAATCTGAATTCTGAATCTGAATTCTGAATCTGAATTCTGAATCTGAATTCTGAATCTGAATTCTGAATCTGAATTCTGAATCTGAATTCTGAATCTGAATTCTGAATCTGAATTCTGAATCTGAATTCTGAATCTGAATTCTGAATCTGAATTCTGAATCTGAATTCTGAATCTGAATTCTGAATCTGAATTCTGAATCTGAATTCTGAATCTGAATTCTGAATCTGAATTCTGAATCTGAATTCTGAATTCTGAATTCTGAATTCTGAATTCTGAATCTGAATTCTGAATCTGAATTCTGAATCTGAATTCTGAATCTGAATTCTGAATCTGAATTCTGAATCTGAATTCTGAATTCTGAATCTGAATTCTGAATCTGAATTCTGAATCTGAATTCTGAATCTGAATTCTGAATCTGAATTCTGAATCTGAATTCTGAATCTGAATTCTGAATTCTGAATCTGAATTCTGAATCTGAATTCTGAATCTGAATTCTGAATCTGAATTCTGAATCTGAATTCTGAATCTGAATTCTGAATCTGAATTCTGAATCTGAATTCTGAATCTGAATTCTGAATCTGAATTCTGAATCTGAATTCTGAATCTGAATTCTGAATCTGAATTCTGAATCTGAATTCTGAATCTGAATTCTGAAACTGAATTCTGAATCTGAATTCTGAATCTGAATTCTGAATCTGAATTCTGAATCTGAATTCTGAATCTGAATTCTGAATCTGAATTCTGAATCAGAATTCTGAATCTGAATTCTGAATTCTGAATCTGAATTCTGAATCTGAATTCTGAATCTTTATTCTGAATCTGAATTCTGAATTCTGAATTCTGAATTCTGAATTCTGAATTCTGAATCTGAATTCTGAATCTGAATTCTGAATTCTGAATTCTGAATTCTGAATCTGAATTCTGAATCTGAATTCTGAATCTGAATTCTGAATCTGAATTCTGAATCTGAATTCTGAATCTGAATTCTGAATCTGAATTCTGAATCTGAATTCTGAATCTGAATTCTGAATCTGAATTCTGAATCTGAATTCTGAATCTGAATTCTGAATCTGAATTCTGAATCTGAATTCTGAATCTGAATTCTGAATCTGAATTCTGAATCTGAATTCTGAATCTGAATTCTGAATCTGAATTCTGAATCTGAATTCTGAATCTCAATTCTGAATCTGAATTCTGAATCTGAATTCTGAATCTGAATTCTGAATCTGAATTCTGAATCTGAATTCTGAATCTGAATTCTGAATCTGAATTCTGAATCTGAATTCTGAATTCTGAATTCTGAATCTGAATTCTGAATCTGAATTGTGAATCTGAATTCTGAATCTGAATCTGAATTCTGAATCTGAATTTGGAATTCTGAATTCTGAATCCTGAATTCTGATTTTCAAACCTGTATCCTGAATTTGAAAACTCAATCTGAATTCTGCATCTGAATTTGAATCTAAATTATGTATGAGTATGTTGAAATGAAAAAAAAATCATAAATTCATTCTTCAACACGGGTAAAAAAACGAGGGTCATAAAATCTTCATATAAATTCCCCTCCAACGCAGTTTTCTGTACGGCTCTGCATTTTGTTGACACCCGGCATGGCTATAGACACTATAATTTCATATATGAAATTATAGTGTCTATATGCATGGCGGACTCTGAAAGAAACGCCCATCCGCCATTTGCTGCATTGAAAAGCAAGAAGAGTAAGATATAAACACTGTTGCCGTATTTGCCCCAGCAAACTGAGAAACTGCCCAGACCACGGTGCGTCTTAGTAATGCCTTTTAGATAAATGAGTTTGAGCCGCTTTCAGTGAAGCGTGCCGTTGGTTTATTTGATAGCGCTTGCGTCTAGGGATCTGAAGGTTTTGGGTTCGATTCCAGTGTCAATAAATTTTAATTTTTTATTTTGATTATCTCCAATTTATAAATGATTGCTGGTGCTGCTGCTTCGAGGCGCCACTAGCAACTTTTTTTTTATGCCATAATAAGTATGATATGTATTTGGTAAAGAAAACGGTTTCAACTACATATTTTGTTTATTTCCCGTTTTTGAAACGGTTGTGTAGAAAAAAAATGCATTCTTTTGAGACTAAAATCATTTTAATTGTGCAGCCTAGTTTCGCAAAAACTTTCTAAACATTTTTAAAATGGCACACACAAATCTACGGACATCAACAGAACTCGTCGAGCTGAGTCGATAGGTACCTATAAAGGTATGCCTAAGGGCATCCGCAGCAACCGCGAGCAAAGTGAAAATGCTCACGAGTTTAATCACTTCCATACCGCACCGGGGGTTAGTATGAAGGTGAGCAAAATAGGGCCGATGCCGTCGGGACCGACAAAATCACCAAATTTGCTCACTAGAAAGGGGCGAGAGCAAACATGCACTGAAAAAATTCTACCGTTTTGAGCAGAATTAAACAAACGATGTCGCAGCGTGTAGATGTTTGTTGATATTTATTTTAAGAAAAAAATTGTAACAGATTAAAATTGTATATGGATTTTTTTGTAATAACCAGTTATATTCCCAATTTCGTTACATTTTTTCGGGTTTTTCCAGGAATTGAACGAGAAAGTGTAATTGCTGGTTCTGATGGTGAGTTATTTATTTTGTATTTTATACTGTTTTTAACTTTTTTCTACCTATGAATTTTGATAACATTTTTTTCCTTTCTCACTCAATTTCAGATAAACAAACTTGAAGCGTGGTAATTTGTGACCAAAAATGGTCACTCGGAGTTTCTCGGAGTAATAATAATCGAGACCATGCAGTGCGGTGTGCAGGATTTTTGTATCCAACCGGCCAATATGGGTGGCATTCCAGTACTGTCCCTACCGATTCGGCTTTCGAAACTAGGTCTCTCAATAAGTTTGCAACTAATGGGACCCAGTTTTTCGGAGCAGCAATTATTTCAATCAGCACGTTGGATAGAAAAAGAAGTTGAAGATTTTTTAGAAAAGTATGATTTTAAAATAAATAAAATAAACAAATAAAGTTGAATTGTTTGGTTTGTTGAATTTTGTTTTTCGGGTCCATGGGTTAGGAAATATAAGTGCCCGGCGTTTTGAAAGCAAAATCGAGCTTAATTCGAAAATATATTCTTATCTGAACTTATTTTATTCAATCAAGTCGTCCTACAATTCAATAAGTTTTTAATCACAATCCAGCAAACGGGTGACACGGAATTGGAAACACCGTAAGGGAAACTCAACGCTTTACAACCACCACCGGTTGAAAGCGGTGTCCTATAGATGTGATGACGAGGCCAAGCGAAGCAAACATCCTGCTCGGAAGTTCTTGCTGCATCCGTCATCGGACCCGATTGCTGGTGTTCGAAGCTGCTTGGCCTTGCTGCTGCTGTATGGCATGTTCAACCAGGATGTAGACTTTGACGTCACGATACGGATAGCAGCTATCCCGTCAAATAACTGCCAACACCCCCAGGCCCTTTTAAGACCAACATTCATCGAAATTTCAGCAAAAAACTGACGCCTCCGAAAATTTACTCGGTACGTATTAATTTAAGATTTAGATTTTCCTCAAAAGTTTTCTCAGTGCAATGCTAAATTTAAAAATAATTATGCTACCGCCCGGTGCACGAAAGAGTGTGTATCCCAAAACCGGTCCGGTGAAATGAGCAAAACCGGGCCGCGTATACTCACTTATTGGTGCGTTTGCTCTAAGACCCATAATTAATGATCTCCCCAATCGACCGATAACCAAACCTTTCTGTAAGAAAGGCAAAAATGATGCATAGTACGTTTTTTGGGGAAAAGCGAACTGGTATGTAAGGAGTTCATTTTATGTAGGAAAGAATTACAACACTTATTCTAATATTTGAATATAAGTTCCAATTTCAAATTCCAGGTTGATCTTCAATCCGAATTCTTAATCAGAATTCTGAATCTGAATTCTCAATCTGAATCTGAACTCTGAATCTGAATTCTGAATCTGTATTCTGAATCTGAGTTCTTAATCTGAATTCTTAATCTGAATTCTGAATCTGAATTCTGAATCTGAATTCTGAATCTGAATCTGAATCTGAATTCTGAATCTGAATCTGAATCTGAATTCTGAATCTGAATTCTGAATCTGAATTCTGAATCTGAATTCTGAATCTGAATTCTGAATCTGAATTCTGAATCTGAATTCTGAATCTGAATTCTGAATCTGAATTCTGAATCTGAATCCTGAATCTGAATTCTGAATCTGAATTCTGAATCAGAATTCTGATTCTGAATTCTGAATCTGAATTCTGAATCTGAACTCTGAATTTGAATTCTGAATCTGAATTCTGAATCTAAATTCTGAATCTGAATTCTGAATCTGAATTCTTAATCTGAATTCTGAATCTGAATTCTGAATCTGAATTCTGAATCTGAATTCTGAATCTGAATTCTGAATCTGAATTCTGAATCTGAATTCTGAATCTGAATTCTGAATCTGAATTCTGAATCTGAATTCTGAATCTGAATTCTGAATCTGAATTCTGAATCTGAATTCTGAATCTGAATTCTGAATCTGAATTCTGAATCTGAATTCTGAATCTGAATTCTGAATCTGAATTCTGAATCTGAATTCTGAATCTGAATTCTGAATCTGAATTCTGAATCTGAATTCTGAATCAGAATTCTGAATCTGAATTCTGAATTCTGAATCTGAATTCTGAATCTGAATTCTGAATCTGAATTCTGAATTCTGAATTCTGAATTCTGAATTCTGAATTCTGAATTCTGAATCTGAATTCTGAATCTGAATTCTGAATTCTGAATTCTGAATTCTGAATCTGAATTCTGAATCTGAATTCTGAATCTGAATTCTGAATCTGAATTCTGAATCTGAATTCTGAATCTGAATTCTGAATCTGAATTCTGAATCTGAATTCTGAATCTGAATTCTGAATCTGAATTCTGAATCTGAATTCTGAATCTGAATTCTGAATCTGAATTCTGAATCTGAATTCTGAATCTGAATTCTGAATCTGAATTCTGAATCTGAATTCTGAATCTGAATTCTGAATCTGAATTCTGAATCTGAATTCTGAATCTGAATTCTGAATCTGAATTCTGAATCTGAATTCTGAATCTGAATTCTGAATTCTGAATTCTGAATCTGAATTCTGAATCTGAATTGTGAATCTGAATTCTGAATCTGAATCTGAATTCTGAATCTGAATTTGGAATTCTGAATTCTGAATCCTGAATTCTGATTTTCAAACCTGTATCCTGAATTTGAAAACTTAATCTGAATTCTGCATCTGAATTTGAATCTAAATTATGTATGAGTATGTTGAAATGAAAAAAAAATCATAAATTCATTCTTCAACACGGGTAAAAAAACGAGGGTCATAAAATCTTCATATAAATTCCCCTCCAACGCAGTTTTCTGTACGGCTCTGCATTTTGTTGACACCCGGCATGGCTATAGACACTATAATTTCATATATGAAATTATAGTGTCTATATGCATGGCGGACTCTGAAAGAAACGCCCATCCGCCATTTGCTGCATTGAAAAGCAAGAAGAGTAAGATATAAACACTGTTGCCGTATTTGCCCCAGCAAACTGAGAAACTGCCCAGACCACGGTGCGTCTTAGTAATGCCTTTTAGATAAATGAGTTTGAGCCGCTTTCAGTGAAGCGTACCGTGCCGTGCCGATCTGAAGGTTTTGGGTTCGATTCCAGTGTCAATAAATTTTAATTTTTTATTTTGATTATCTCCAATTTATAAATGATTGCTGGTGCTGCTGCTTCGAGGCGCCACTAGCAACTTTTTTTTTATGCCATAATAAGTATGATATGTATTTGGTAAAGAAAACGGTTTCAACTACATATTTTGTTTATTTCCCGTTTTTGAAACGGTTGTGTAGAAAAAAAAATGCATTCTTTTGAGACTAAAATCATTTTAATTGTGCAGCCTAGTTTCGCAAAAACTTTCTAAACATTTTTAAAATGGCACACACAAATCTACGGACATCAACAGAACTCGTCGAGCTGAGTCGATAGGTACCTATAAAGGTATGCCTAAGACCCATAATTAATGATCTCCCCAATCGACCGATAACCAAACCTTTCTGTAAGAAAGGCAAAAATGATGCATAGTACGTTTTTGGGGAAAAGCGAACTGGTATGTAAGGAGTTCATTTTATGTAGGAAAGAATTACAACACTTATTCTAATATTTGAATATAAGTTCCAATTTCAAATTCCAGGTTGATCTTCAATCCGAATTCTTAATCAGAATTCTGAATCTGAATTCTCAATCTGAATCTGAATTCTGAATCTGTATTCTGAATCTGAATTCTGAATCTGAATTCTGAATCTGAATTCTGAATCTGAATTCTGAATCTGAATTCTGAATCTGAATTCTGAATCTGAATTCTGAATCTGAATTCTGAATCTGAATTCTGAATCAGAATTCTGAATCTGAATTCTGAATCTGAATTCTGAATATGAATTCTGAATCTGAATTCTGAATCTGAATTCTGAATCTGAATTCTGAATCTGAATTCTGAATCTGAATTCTGAATCTGAATTCTGAATCTGAATTCTGAATCTGAATTCTGAATCTGAATTCTGAATCTGAATTCTGAATCTGAATTCTGAATCTGAATTCTGAATCTGAATTCTGAATCTGAATTCTGAATCTGAATTCTGAATCTGAATCCTGAATCTGAATTCTGAATCTGAATTCTGAATCAGAATTCTGAATCTGAATTCTGAATCTGAATTCTGAATCTGAACTCTGAATTTGAATTCTGAATCTGAATTCTGAATCTAAATTCTGAATCTGAATTCTGAATCTGAATTCTGAATCTGAATTCTGAATCTGAATTCTGAATCTGAATTCTGAATCTGAATTCTGAATCTGAATTCTGAATCTGAATTCTGAATCTGAATTCTGAATCTGAATTCTGAATCTGAATTCTGAATCTGAATTCTGAATCTGAATTCTGAATCTGAATTCTGAATCTGAATTCTGAATCTGAATTCTGAATCTGAATTCTGAATCTGAATTCTGAATCTGAATTCTGAATCTGAATTCTGAATCTGAATTCTGAATCTGAATTCTGAATCTGAATTCTGAATCTGAATTCTGAATCTGAATTCTGAATCTGAATTCTGAATCTGAATTTTGAATCTGAATTCTGAATCTGAATTCTGAATCCGAATTCTGAATCTGAATTCTGAATCTGAATTCTGAATCTGAATTCTGAATCTGAATTCTGAATCTGAATTCTGAATCTGAACTCTGAATCTGAGCTTTGAATCTGAATTCTGAATTTTGAATTCTGAATCCTGAATTCTGAATCTGAATTCTGAATCTGAATTCTGAATCTGAATTCTGAATCTGAATTCTGAATCTGAATTCTGAATCTGAACTCTGAATCTGAACTTTGAATCTGAATTCTGAATTTTGAATTCTGAATCTGAATTCTGAATCTGAATTCTGAATCTGAATTCTGAATCTGAATTCTGAATCTGAATTCTGAATCTGAATTCTGAATCTGAATTCTGAATCTGAATTCTGAATCTGAATTCTGAATCTGAATTCTGAATCTGAATTCTGAATCTTTATTCTGAATCTGAATTCTGAATCTGAATTCTGAATCTGAATTCTGAATCTGAATTCTGAATCTGAATTCTGAATCTGAATTCTGAATCTGAATTCTGAATCTGAATTCTGAATCTGAATTCTGAATCTGAATTCTGAATCTGAATTCTGAATCTGAATTCTGAATCTGAATTCTGAATCTGAATTCTGAATCTGAATTCTGAATCTGAATTCTGAATCTGAATTCTGAATCTGAATTCTGAATCTGAATTCTGAATCTGAATTCTGAATCTGAATTCTGAATCTGAATTCTGAATCTGAATTCTGAATCTGAATTCTGAATCTGAATTCCGAATCTGAATTCTGAATCTGAATTCTGAATCTGAACTCTGAATCTGAACTTTGAATCTGAATTCTGAATTTTGAATTCTGAATCTGAATTCTGAATTCTGAATCTGAATTCTGAATCTGAATTCTGAATCTGAATTCTGAATCTGAATTCTGAATCTGAATTCTGAATCTGAATTCTGAATCTGAATTCTGAATCTGAATTCTGAATCTGAATTCTGAATCTGAATTCTGAATCTGAATTCTGAATCTGAATTCTGAATCTGAATTCTGAATCTGAATTCTGAATCTGAATTCTGAATCTGAATTCTGAATCTGAATTCTGAATCTGAATTCTGAATCTGAATTCTGAATCTGAATTCTGAATCTGAATTCTGAATCTGAATTCTGAATCTGAATTCTGAATCTGAATTCTGAATCTGAATTCTGAATCTGAATTCTGAATCTGAATTCTGAATCTGAATTCTGAATCTGAATTCTGAATCTGAATTCTGAATCTGAATTCTGAATCTGAATTCTGAATCTCAATTCTGAATCTGAATTCTGAATCTGAATTCCGAATCTGAATTCTGAATCTGAATTCTGAATCTGAATTCTGAATCTGAATTCTGAATCTGAATTCTGAATCTGAATTCTGAATCTGAATCCTGAATCTGAATTCTGAATCTGAATTCTGAATCAGAATTCTGATTCTGAATTCTGAATCTGAATTCTGAATCTGAACTCTGAATTTGAATTCTGAATCTGAATTCTGAATCTAAATTCTGAATCTGAATTCTGAATCTGAATTCTGAATCTGAATTCTGAATCTGAATTCTGAATCTGAATTCTGAATCTGAATTCTGAATCTGAATTCTGAATCTGAATTCTGAATCTGAATTCTGAATCTGAATTCTGAATCTGAATTCTGAATCTGAATTCTGAATCTGAATTCTGAATCTGAATTCTGAATCTGAATTCTGAATCTGAATTCTGAATCTGAATTCTGAATCTGAATTCTGAATCTGAATTCTGAATCTGAATTCTGAATCTGAATTCTGAATCTGAATTTTGAATCTGAATTCTGAATCTGAATTCTGAATCCGAATTCTGAATCTGAATTCTGAATCTGAATTCGGAATCTGAATTCTGAATCTGAATTCTGAATCTGAATTCTGAATCTGAACTCTGAATCTGAGCTTTGAATCTGAATTCTGAATTTTGAATTCTGAATCCTGAATTCTGAATCTGAATTCTGAATCTGAATTCTGAATCTGAATTCTGAATCTGAATTCTGAATCTGAATTCTGAATCTGAATTCTGAATCTGAACTCTGAATCTGAACTTTGAATCTGAATTCTGAATTTTGAATTCTGAATCTGAATTCTGAATCTGAATTCTGAATCTGAATTCTGAATCTGAATTCTGAATCTGAATTCTGAATCTGAATTCTGAATCTGAATTCTGAATCTGAATTCTGAATCTGAATTCTGAATCTGAATTCTGAATCTGAATTCTGAATCTGAATTCTGAATCTTTATTCTGAATCTGAATTCTGAATCTGAATTCTGAATCTGAATTCTGAATCTGAATTCTGAATCTGAATTCTGAATCTGAATTCTGAATCTGAATTCTGAATCTGAATTCTGAATCTGAATTCTGAATCTGAATTCTGAATCTGAATTCTGAATCTGAATTCTGAATCTGAATTCTGAATCTGAATTCTGAATCTGAATTCTGAATCTGAATTCTGAATCTGAATTCTGAATCTGAATTCTGAATCTGAATTCTGAATCTGAACTCTGAATCTGAACTTTGAATCTGAATTCTGAATTTTGAATTCTGAATCTGAATTCTGAATTCTGAATCTGAATTCTGAATCTGAATTCTGAATCTGAATTCTGAATCTGAATTCTGAATCTGAATTCTGAATCTGAATTCTGAATCTGAATTCTGAATCTGAATTCTGAATCTGAATTCTGAATCTGAATTCTGAATCTGAATTCTGAATCTGAATTCTGAATCTGAATTCTGAATCTGAATTCTGAATCTGAATTCTGAATCTGAATTCTGAATCTGAATTCTGAATCTGAATTCTGAATCTGAATTCTGAATCTGAATTCTGAATCTGAATTCTGAATCTGAATTCTGAATCTGAATTCTGAATCTGAATTCTGAATCTGAATTCTGAATCTGAATTCTGAATCTGAATTCTGAATCTGAATTCTGAATCTGAATTCTGAATCTGAATTCTGAATCTGAATTCTGAATCTGAATTCTGAATCTGAATTCTGAATCTGAATTCTGAATCTGAATTCTGAATCTGAATTCTGAATCTGAATTCTGAATCTGAATTCTGAATCTGAATTCTGAATCTGAATTCTGAATCTGAATTCTGAATCTGAATTCTGAATCTGAATTCTGAATCTGAATTCTGAATCTGAATTCTGAATCTGAATTCTGAATCTGAATTCTGAATCTGAGTTCTGAATCTGAATTCTGAATCTGAATTCTGAATCTGAATTCTGAATCTGAATTCTGAATCTGAACTCTGAATCTGAATTCTGAATCTGAACTCTGAATCTGAACTTTGAATCTGAATTCTGAATTTTGAATTCTGAATCTGAATTCTGAATCTGAATTCTGAATCTGAATTCTGAATCTGAATTCTGAATCTGAATTCTGAATCTGAATTCTGAATCTGAACTCTGAATCTGAACTTTGAATCTGAATTCTGAATCTGAATTCTGAATCTGAATTCTGAATCTGAATTCTGAATCTGAATTCTGAATCTGAACTCTGAATCTGAACTTTGAATCTGAATTCTGAATTTTGAATTCTGAATCTGAATTCTGAATCTGAATTCTGAATCTCAATTCTGAATCTGAATTCTGAATCTGAATTCTGAATCTGAATTCTGAATCTGAATTCTGAATCTGAATTCTGAATCTGAATTCTGAATCTGAATTCTGAATCTGAATTCTGAATCTGAATTCTGAATCTGAATTCTGAATCTGAATTCTGAATCTGAATTCTGAATCTGAATTCTGAATCTGAATTCTGAATCTGAATTCTGAATCTGAATTCTGAATCTGAATTCTGAATCTGAATTCTGAATCTGAATTCTGAATCTGAATTCTGAATCTGAATTCTGAATCTGAATTCTGAATCTGAATTCTGAATCTGAATTCTGAATCTGAATTCTGAATCTGAATTCTGAATCTGAATTCTGAATCTGAATTCTGAATCTGAATTCTGAATCTGAATTCTGAATCTGAATTCTGAATCTGAATTCTGAATCTGAATTCTGAATCTGAATTCTGAATCTGAATTCTGAATCTGAATTCTGAATCTGAATTCTGAATCTGAATTCTGAATCTGAATTTTGAATCTGAATTCTGAATCTGAATTCTGAATCTGAATTCTGAATCTGAATTCTGAATCTGAATTCTGAATCTGAATTCTGAATCTGAATTCTGAATCTGAATTCTGAATCTGAATTCTGAATCTGAATTCTGAATCTGAATTCTGAATCTGAATTCTGAATCTGAATCTGAATTCTGAATTCTGAATTCTGAATCTGAATTCTGAATCTGAATTCTGAATCTGAATTCTGAATCTGAATTCTGAATCTGAATTCTGAATCTGAATTCTGAATCTGAATTCTGAATCTGAATTCTGAATCTGAATTCTGAATCTGAATTCTGAATCTGAATTCTGAATCTGAATTCTGAATCTGAATTCTGAATCTGAATTCTGAATCTGAATTCTGAATCTGAATTCTGAATCTGAATTCTGAATCTGAATTCTGAATCTGAATTCTGAATCTGAATTCTGAATCTGAATTCTGAATCTGAATTCTGAATCTGAATTCTGAATCTGAATTTTGAATCTGAATTCTGAATCTGAATTCTGAATCTGAATTCTGAATCTGAATTCTGAATCTGAATTCTGAATCAGAATTCTGAATCTGAATTCTGAATTCTGAATCTGAATTCTGAATCTGAATTCTGAATCTGAATTCTGAATTCTGAATTCTGAATTCTGAATTCTGAATTCTGAATCTGAATTCTGAATTCTGAATCTGAATTCTGAATCTGAATTCTGAATCTGAATTCTGAATCTGAATTCTGAATCTGAATTCTGAATCTGAATTCTGAATCTGAATTCTGAATCTGAATTCTGAATCTGAATTCTGAATCTGAATTCTGAATCTGAATTCTGAATCTGAATTCTGAATCTGAATTCTGAATCTGAATTCTGAATCTGAATTCTGAATCTGAATTCTGAATCTGAATTCTGAATCTGAATTCTGAATCTGAATTCTGAATCTGAATTCTGAATCTGAATTCTGAATCTGAATTCTGAATCTGAATTCTGAATCTGAATTCTGAATCTGAATTCTGAATTCTGAATTCTGAATCTGAATTCTGAATCTGAATTCTGAATCTGAATTCTGAATCTGAATTCTGAATCTGAATTCTGAATCTGAATTCTGAATCTGAATTCTGAATCTGAATCTGAATTCTGAATCTGAATTTGGAATTCTGAATTCTGAATCCTGAATTCTGATTTTTAAACCTGTATCCTGAATTTGAAAACTTAATCTGAATTCTGCATCTGAATTTGAATCTTAATTATGTATGAGTATGTTGAAATGAAAAAAAATCATAAATTCATTCTTCAACACGGGTAAAAAAAACGAGGGTCATAAAATCTTCATATAAATTCCCCTCCAACGCAGTTTTCTGTACGGCTCTGCATTTTGTTGACACCCGGCATGGCTATAGACACTATAATTTCATATATGAAATTATAGTGTCTATATGCATGGCGGACTCTGAAAGAAACGCCCATCCGCCATTTGCTGCATTGAAAAGCAAGAAGAGTAAGATATAAACACTGTTGCCGTATTTGCCCCAGCAAACTGAGAAACTGCCCAGACCACGGTGCGTCTTAGTAATGCCTTTTACATATATGAGTTTGAGCCGCTTTCAGTGAAGCGTGCCGTTGGTTTATTGGATAGCGCTTGCGACTAGAGATCTGAAGGTTTTGGGTTCGATTCCAGTGTCAATAAATTTTAATTTTTTATTTTGATTATCTCCAATTTATAAATGATTGCTGGTGCTGCTGCTTCGAGGCGCCACTAGCAACTTTTTTTTTATGCCATAATAAGTATGATATGTATTTGGTAAAGAAAACGGTTTCAACTACATATTTTGTTTATTTCCCGTTTTTGAAACGGTTGTGTAGAAAAAAAAATGCATTCTTTTGAGACTAAAATCATTTTAATTGTGCAGCCTAGTTTCGCAAAAACTTTCTAAACATTTTTAAAATGGCACACACAAATCTACGGACATCAACAGAACTCGTCGAGCTGAGTCGATAGGTACCTATAAAGGTATGCCTAAGACCCATAATTAATGATCTCCCCAATCGACCGATAACCAAACCTTTCTGTAAGAAAGGCAAAAATGATGCATAGTACGTTTTTTGGGGAAAAGCGAACTGGTATGTAAGGAGTTCATTTTATGTAGGAAAGAATTACAACACTTATTCTAATATTTGAATATAAGTTCCAATTTCAAATTCCAGGTTGATCTTCAATCCGAATTCTTAATCAGAATTCTGAATCTGAATTCTCAATCTGAATCTGAACTCTGAATCTGAATTCTGAATCTGTATTCTGAATCTGAATTCTGAATCTGAATTCTGAATCTGAATTCTGAATCTGAATTCTGAATCTGAATTCTGAATCTGAATTCTGAATCTGAATTCTGAATCTGAATTCTGAATCTGAATTCTGAATCTGAATTCTGAATCTGAATTCTGAATCAGAATTCTGAATCTGAATTCTGAATCTGAATTCTGAATATGAATTCTGAATCTGAATTCTGAATCTGAATTCTGAATCTGAATTCTGAATCTGAATTCTGAATCTGAATTCTGAATCTGAATTCTGAATCTGAATTCTGAATCTGAATTCTGAATCTGAATTCTGAATCTGAATCTGAATTCTGAATCTGAATTCTGAATCTGAATTCTGAATCTGAATTCTGAATCTGAATTCTGAATCTGAATTCTGAATCTGAATTCTGAATCTGAATTCTGAATCTGAATTCTGAATCTGAATTCTGAATCTGAATTCTGAATCTGAATTCTGAATCTGAATCCTGAATCTGAATTCTGAATCTGAATTCTGAATCAGAATTCTGATTCTGAATTCTGAATCTGAATTCTGAATCTGAACTCTGAATTTGAATTCTGAATCTGAATTCTGAATCTAAATTCTGAATCTGAATTCTGAATCTGAATTCTGAATCTGAATTCTGAATCTGAATTCTGAATCTGAATTCTGAATCTGAATTCTGAATCTGAATTCTGAATCTGAATTCTGAATCTGAATTCTGAATCTGAATTCTGAATCTGAATTCTGAATCTGAATTCTGAATCTGAATTCTGAATCTGAATTCTGAATCTGAATTCTGAATCTGAATTCTGAATCTGAATTCTGAATCTGAATTCTGAATCTGAATTCTGAATCTGAGTTCTGAATCTGAATTCTGAATCTGAATTCTGAATCTGAATTCTGAATCTGAATTCTGAATCTGAATTCTGAATCTGAACTCTGAATCTGAACTTTGAATCTGAATTCTGAATTTTGAATTCTGAATCTGAATTCTGAATCTGAATTCTGAATCTCAATTCTGAATCTGAATTCTGAATCTGAACTCTGAATCTGAACTTTGAATCTGAATTCTGAATTTTGAATTCTGAATCTGAATTCTGAATCTGAATTCTGAATCTGAATTCTGAATCTGAATTCTGAATCTGAATTCTGAATCTGAATTCTGAATCTGAATTCTGAATCTGAACTCTGAATCTGAACTTTGAATCTGAATTCTGAATCTGAATTCTGAATCTGAATTCTGAATCTGAATTCTGAATCTGAACTCTGAATCTGAACTTTGAATCTGAATTCTGAATTTTGAAATCTGAATCTGAATTCTGAATCTGAATTCTGAATCTGAATTCTGAATCTGAATTCTGAATCTGAATTCTGAATCTGAATTCTGAATCTGAATTCTGAATCTGAATTCTGAATCTGAATTCTGAATCTGAATTCTGAATCTGAATTCTGAATCTGAATTCTGAATCTGAATTCTGAATCTGAATTCTGAATCTGAATTCTGAATCTGAATTCTGAATCTGAATTCTGAATCTGAATTCTGAATCTGAATTCTGAATCTGAATTCTGAATCTGAATTCTGAATCTGAATTCTGAATCTGAATTCTGAATCTGAATTCTGAATCTGAATTCTGAATCTGAATTCTGAATCTGAATTCTGAATCTGAATTCTGAATCTGAATTCTGAATCTGAATTCTGAATCTGAATTCTGAATCTGAATTCTGAATCTGAATTCTGAATCTGAATTCTGAATCTGAATTCTGAATCTGAATTCTGAATCTGAATTTTGAATCTGAATTCTGAATCTGAATTCTGAATCTGAATTCTGAATCTGAATTCTGAATCTGAATTCTGAATCTGAATTCTGAATCTGAATTCTGAATCTGAATTCTGAATCTGAATTCTGAATCTGAATTCTGAATCTGAATTCTGAATCTGAATTCTGAATCTGAATCTGAATTCTGAATTCTGAATTCTGAATCTGAGTTCTGAATCTGAATTCTGAATCTGAATTCTGAATCTGAATTCTGAATCTGAATTCTGAATCTGAACTCTGAATCTGAACTTTGAATCTGAATTCTGAATTTTGAATTCTGAATCTGAATTCTGAATCTGAATTCTGAATCTCAATTCTGAATCTGAATTCTGAATCTGAACTCTGAATCTGAACTTTGAATCTGAATTCTGAATTTTGAATTCTGAATCTGAATTCTGAATCTGAATTCTGAATCTGAATTCTGAATCTGAATTCTGAATCTGAATTCTGAATCTGAACTCTGAATCTGAACTTTGAATCTGAATTCTGAATCTGAATTCTGAATCTGAATTCTGAATCTGAATTCTGAATCTGAATTCTGAATCTGAATTCTGAATCTGAATTCTGAATCTGAATTCTGAATCTGAATTCTGAATCTGAATTCTGAATCTGAATTCTGAATCTGAATTCTGAATCTGAATTCTGAATCTGAATTCTGAATCTGAATTCTGAATCTGAATTCTGAATCTGAATTCTGAATCTGAATTCTGAATCTGAATTCTGAATCTGAATTCTGAATCTGAATTCTGAATCTGAATTCTGAATCTGAATTCTGAATCTGAATTCTGAATCTGAATTCTGAATCTGAATTCTGAATCTGAATTCTGAATCTGAATTCTGAATCTGAATTCTGAATCTGAATTCTGAATCTGAATTCTGAATCTGAATTCTGAATCTGAATTCTGAATCTGAATTCTGAATCTGAATTCTGAATCTGAATTCTGAATCTGAATTCTGAATCTGAATTCTGAATCTGAATTCTGAATCTGAATTCTGAATCTGAATTCTGAATCTGAATTCTGAATCTGAATTCTGAATCTGAATTCTGAATCTGAGTTCTGAATCTGAATTCTGAATCTGAATTCTGAATCTGAATTCTGAATCTGAACTCTGAATCTGAACTTTGAATCTGAATTCTGAATTTTGAATTCTGAATCTGAATTCTGAATCTGAATTCTGAATCTCAATTCTGAATCTGAATTCTGAATCTGAACTCTGAATCTGAACTTTGAATCTGAATTCTGAATTTTGAATTCTGAATCTGAATTCTGAATCTGAATTCTGAATCTGAATTCTGAATCTGAATTCTGAATCTGAATTCTGAATCTGAATTCTGAATCTGAATTCTGAATCTGAACTCTGAATCTGAACTTTGAATCTGAATTCTGAATCTGAATTCTGAATCTGAATTCTGAATCTGAATTCTGAATCTGAATTCTGAATCTGAACTCTGAATCTGAACTTTGAATCTGAATTCTGAATTTTGAATTCTGAATCTGAATTCTGAATCTGAATTCTGAATCTCAATTCTGAATCTGAATTCTGAATCTGAATTCTGAATCTGAATTCTGAATCTGAATTCTGAATCTGAATTCTGAATCTGAATTCTGAATCTGAATTCTGAATCTGAATTCTGAATCTGAATTCTGAATCTGAATTCTGAATCTGAATTCTGAATCTGAATTCTGAATCTGAATTCTGAATCTGAATTCTGAATCTGAATTCTGAATCTGAATTCTGAATCTGAATTCTGAATCTGAATTCTGAATCTGAATTCTGAATCTGAATTCTGAATCTGAATTCTGAATCTGAATTCTGAATCTGAATTCTGAATCTGAATTCTGAATCTGAATTCTGAATCTGAATTCTGAATCTGAATTCTGAATCTGAATTCTGAATCTGAATTCTGAATCTGAATTCTGAATCTGAATTCTGAATCTGAATTCTGAATCTGAATTCTGAATCTGAATTCTGAATCTGAATTCTGAATCTGAATTCTGAATCTGAATTTTGAATCTGAATTCTGAATCTGAATTCTGAATCTGAATTCTGAATCTGAATTCTGAATCTGAATTCTGAATCTGAATTCTGAATCTGAATTCTGAATCTGAATTCTGAATCTGAATTCTGAATCTGAATTCTGAATCTGAATTCTGAATCTGAATCTGAATTCTGAATTCTGAATTCTGAATCTGAATTCTGAATCTGAATTCTGAATCTGAATTCTGAATCTGAATTCTGAATCTGAATTCTGAATCTGAATTCTGAATCTGAATTCTGAATCTGAATTCTGAATCTGAATTCTGAATCTGAATTCTGAATCTGAATTCTGAATCTGAATTCTGAATCTGAATTCTGAATCTGAATTCTGAATCTGAATTCTGAATCTGAATTCTGAATCTGAATTCTGAATCTGAATTCTGAATCTGAATTCTGAATCTGAATTCTGAATCTGAATTCTGAATCTGAATTTTGAATCTGAATTCTGAATCTGAATTCTGAACCTGAATTCTGAATCTGAATTCTGAATCTGAATTCTGAATCTGAATTCTGAATCTGAATTCTGAATCAGAATTCTGAATCTGAATTCTGAATTCTGAATCTGAATTCTGAATCTGAATTCTGAATCTGAATTCTGAATTCTGAATTCTGAATTCTGAATTCTGAATTCTGAATCTGAATTCTGAATTCTGAATCTGAATTCTGAATCTGAATTCTGAATCTGAATTCTGAATCTGAATTCTGAATCTGAATTCTGAATCTGAATTCTGAATCTGAATTCTGAATCTGAATTCTGAATCTGAATTCTGAATCTGAATTCTGAATCTGAATTCTGAATCTGAATTCTGAATCTGAATTCTGAATCTGAATTCTGAATCTGAATTCTGAATCTGAATTCTGAATCTGAATTCTGAATCTGAATTCTGAATCTGAATTCTGAATCTGAATTCTGAATCTGAATTCTGAATCTGAATTCTGAATCTGAATTCTGAATC
This sequence comes from Uranotaenia lowii, assembly GCF_029784155.1. Taxonomy (NCBI): domain Eukaryota; kingdom Metazoa; phylum Arthropoda; class Insecta; order Diptera; family Culicidae; genus Uranotaenia; species Uranotaenia lowii. The sequence goes on along the minus strand of NW_026598362.1, from coordinate 10,306 downwards.
TGAATTCTGAATCTGAATTCTGAATCTGAATTCTGAATCTGAATTCTGAATCTGAATTCTGAATCTGAATTCTGAATCTGAATTCTGAATTCTGAATTCTGAATCTGAATTCTGAATCTGAATTCTGAATCTGAATTCTGAATCTGAATTCTGAATCTGAATTCTGAATCTGAATTCTGAATCTGAATTCTGAATCTGAATCTGAATTCTGAATCTGAATTTGGAATTCTGAATTCTGAATCCTGAATTCTGATTTTTAAACCTGTATCCTGAATTTGAAAACTTAATCTGAATTCTGCATCTGAATTTGAATCTTAATTATGTATGAGTATGTTGAAATGAAAAAAAATCATAAATTCATTCTTCAACACGGGTAAAAAAAACGAGGGTCATAAAATCTTCATATAAATTCCCCTCCAACGCAGTTTTCTGTACGGCTCTGCATTTTGTTGACACCCGGCATGGCTATAGACACTATAATTTCATATATGAAATTATAGTGTCTATATGCATGGCGGACTCTGAAAGAAACGCCCATCCGCCATTTGCTGCATTGAAAAGCAAGAAGAGTAAGATATAAACACTGTTGCCGTATTTGCCCCAGCAAACTGAGAAACTGCCCAGACCACGGTGCGTCTTAGTAATGCCTTTTACATATATGAGTTTGAGCCGCTTTCAGTGAAGCGTGCCGTTGGTTTATTGGATAGCGCTTGCGACTAGAGATCTGAAGGTTTTGGGTTCGATTCCAGTGTCAATAAATTTTAATTTTTTATTTTGATTATCTCCAATTTATAAATGATTGCTGGTGCTGCTGCTTCGAGGCGCCACTAGCAACTTTTTTTTTATGCCATAATAAGTATGATATGTATTTGGTAAAGAAAACGGTTTCAACTACATATTTTGTTTATTTCCCGTTTTTGAAACGGTTGTGTAGAAAAAAAAATGCATTCTTTTGAGACTAAAATCATTTTAATTGTGCAGCCTAGTTTCGCAAAAACTTTCTAAACATTTTTAAAATGGCACACACAAATCTACGGACATCAACAGAACTCGTCGAGCTGAGTCGATAGGTACCTATAAAGGTATGCCTAAGACCCATAATTAATGATCTCCCCAATCGACCGATAACCAAACCTTTCTGTAAGAAAGGCAAAAATGATGCATAGTACGTTTTTTGGGGAAAAGCGAACTGGTATGTAAGGAGTTCATTTTATGTAGGAAAGAATTACAACACTTATTCTAATATTTGAATATAAGTTCCAATTTCAAATTCCAGGTTGATCTTCAATCCGAATTCTTAATCAGAATTCTGAATCTGAATTCTCAATCTGAATCTGAACTCTGAATCTGAATTCTGAATCAGAATTCTGAATCTGAATTCTCAATCTGAATCTGAACTCTGAATCTGAATTCTGAATCTGTATTCTGAATCTGAATTCTGAATCTGAATTCTGAATCTGAATTCTGAATCTGAATTCTGAATCTGAATTCTGAATCTGAATTCTGAATCTGAATTCTGAATCTGAATTCTGAATCTGAATTCTGAATATGAATTCTGAATCTGAATTCTGAATCTGAATTCTGAATATGAATTCTGAATCTGAATTCTGAATCTGAATTCTGAATCTGAATTCTGAATCTGAATTCTGAATCTGAATTCTGAATCTGAATTCTGAATCTGAATCTGAATCTGAATTCTGAATCTGAATCTGAATTCTGAATCTGAATTCTGAATCTGAATTCTGAATCTGAATTCTGAATCTGAATTCTGAATCTGAATTCTGAATCTGAATTCTGAATCTGAATCCTGAATCTGAATTCTGAATCTGAATTCTGAATCAGAATTCTGATTCTGAATTCTGAATCTGAATTCTGAATCTGAACTCTGAATTTGAATTCTGAATCTGAATTCTGAATCTAAATTCTGAATCTGAATTCTGAATCTGAATTCTGAATCTGAATTCTGAATCTGAATTCTGAATCTGAATTCTGAATCTGAATTCTGAATCTGAATTCTGAATCTGAATTCTGAATCTGAATTCTGAATCTGAATTCTGAATCTGAATTCTGAATCTGAATTCTGAATCTGAATTCTGAATCTGAATTCTGAATCTGAATTCTGAATCTGAATTCTGAATCTGAATTCTGAATCTGAATTCTGAATCTGAATTCTGAATCTGAATTCTGAATCTGAATTCTGAATCTGAATTCTGAATCTGAATTTTGAATCTGAATTCTGAATCTGAATTCTGAATCCGAATTCTGAATCTGAATTCTGAATCTGAATTCTGAATCTGAATTCTGAATCTGAACTCTGAATCGGAGCTTTGAATCTGAATTCTGAATTTTGAATTCTGAATCCTGAATTCTGAATCTGAATTCTGAATCTGAATTCTGAATCTGAATTCTGAATCTGAATTCTGAATCTGAATTCTGAATCTGAATTCTGAATCTGAATTCTGAATCTGAATTCTGAATCTGAATTCTGAATCTGAATTCTGAATCTGAATTCTGAATCTGAATTCTGAATCTGAATTCTGAATCTGAATTCTGAATCTGAATTCTGAATCTGAATTCTGAATCTGAATTCTGAATCTGAATTCTGAATCTGAATTCTGAATCTGAATTCTGAATCTGAATTCTGAATCTGAATTCTGAATCTGAATTCTGAATCTGAATTCTGAATCTGAATTCTGAATCTGAATTCTGAATCTGAATTCTGAATCTGAATTCTGAATCTGAATTCTGAATCTGAATTCTGAATCTGAATTCTGAATCTGAATTCTGAATCTGAATTCTGAATCTGAATTCTGAATCTGAATTCTGAATCTGAATTCTGAATCTGAATTCTGAATCTGAATTCTGAATCTGAATTCTGAATCTGAATTCTGAATCTGAATTCTGAATCTGAATTCTGAATCTGAATTCTGAATCTGAATTCTGAATCTGAATTCTGAATCTGAATTCTGAATCTGAATTCTGAATCTGAATTCTGAATCTGAATTCTGAATCTTTATTCTGAATCTGAATTCTGAATCTGAATTCTGAATCTGAATTCTGAATCTGAATTCTGAATCTGAATTCTGAATCTGAATTCTGAATCTGAATTCTGAATCTGAATTCTGAATCTGAATTCTGAATCTGAATTCTGAATCTGAATTCTGAATCTGAATTCTGAATCTGAATTCTGAATCTGAATTCTGAATCTGAATTCTGAATCTGAATTCTGAATCTGAATTCTGAATCTGAATTCTGAATCTGAATTCTGAATCTGAATTCTGAATCTGAATTCTGAATCTGAATTCTGAATCTGAATTCTGAATCTGAATTCTGAATCTGAATTCTGAATCTGAATTCTGAATCTGAATTCTGAATCTGAATTCTGAATCTGAATTCTGAATCTGAATTCTGAATCAGAATTCTGAATCTGAATTCTGAATCAGAATTCTGAATCTGAATTCTGAATCTGAATTCTGAATCTGAATTCTGAATCTGAATTCTGAATCTGAATTCTGAATCTGAATTCTGAATCTGAATTCTGAATCTGAATTCTGAATCTGAATTCTGAATCTGAATTCTGAATCTGAATTCTGAATCTGAATTCTGAATCTGAATTCTGAATCTGAATTCTGAATCTGAATTCTGAATCTGAATTCTGAATCTGAATTCTGAATCTGAATTCTGAATCTGAATTCTGAATCTGAATTCTGAATCTGAATTCTGAATCTGAATTCTGAATCTGAATTCTGAATCTGAATTCTGAATCTGAATTCTGAATCTGAATTCTGAATCTGAATTCTGAATCTGAATTCTGAATCTGAATTCTGAATCTGAATTCTGAATCTGAACTCTGAATCTGAACTTTGAATCTGAATTCTGAATTTTGAATTCTGAATCTGAATTCTGAATCTGAATTCTGAATCTCAATTCTGAATCTGAATTCTGAATCTGAATTCTGAATCTGAATTCTGAATCTGAATTCTGAATCTGAATTCTGAATCTGAATTCTGAATCTGAATTCTGAATCTGAATTCTGAATCTGAATTCTGAATCTGAATTCTGAATCTGAATTCTGAATCTGAATTCTGAATCTGAATTCTGAATCTGAATTCTGAATCTGAATTCTGAATCTGAATTCTGAATCTGAATTCTGAATCTGAATTTTGAATCTGAATTCTGAATCTGAATTCTGAATCTGAACTCTGAATCTGAATTCTGAATCTGAATTCTGAATCTGAATTCTGAATCTGAATTCTGAATCTGAATTCTGAATCTGAATTCTGAATCTGAATTCTGAATCTGAATTCTGAATCTGAATTCTGAATCTGAATTCTGAATCTGAATTCTGAATCTGAATTCTGAATCTGAATTCTGAATCTGAATTCTGAATCTGAATTCTGAATCTGAATTCTGAATCTGAATTCTGAATCTGAATTCTGAATCTGAATTCTGAATTCTGAATTCTGAATCTGAATTCTGAATCTGAATTCTGAATCTGAATTCTGAATTCTGAATCTGAATTCTGAATCTGAATTCTGAATCTGAATTCTGAATTCTGAATTCTGAATCTGAATTCTGAATCTGAATTCTGAATCTGAATCTGAATTCTGAATTCTGAATTCTGAATTCTGAATCTGAATTCTGAATCGGAATTCTGAATCTGAATTCTGAATCTGAATTCTGAATCTGAATTCTGAATCTGAATTCTGAATCTGAATTCTGAATCTGAATTCTGAATCTGAATTCTGAATCTGAATTCTGAATCTGAATTCTGAATCTGAATTCTGAATCTGAATTCTGAATCTGAATTCTGAATCTGAATTCTGAATCTGAATTCTGAATCTGAATTCTGAATCTGAATTCTGAATCTGAATTCTGAATCTGAATTCTGAATCTGAATTCTGAATCTGAATTCTGAATCTGAATTCTGAATTCTGAATCTGAATTCTGAATCTGAATTCTGAATCCGAATTCTGAATCTGAATTCTGAATCTGAATTCTGAATCTGAATTCTGAATCTGAATTCTGAATCTGAATTCTGAATCTGAACTCTGAATCTGAGCTTTGAATCTGAATTCTGAATTTTGAATTCTGAATCCTGAATTCTGAATCTGAATTCTGAATCTGAATTCTGAATCTGAATTCTGAATCTGAATTCTGAATCTGAATTCTGAATCTGAATTCTGAATCTGAATTCTGAATCTGAATTCTGAATCTGAATTCTGAATCTGAATTCTGAATCTGAATTCTGAATCTGAATTCTGAATCTGAATTCTGAATCTGAATTCTGAATCTGAATTCTGAATCTGAATTCTGAATCTGAATTCTGAATCTTTATTCTGAATCTGAATTCTGAATCTGAATTCTGAATCTGAATTCTGAATCTGAATTCTGAATCTGAATTCTGAATCTGAATTCTGAATCTGAATTCTGAATCTGAATTCTGAATCTGAATTCTGAATCTGAATTCTGAATCTGAATTCTGAATCTGAATTCTGAATCTGAATTCTGAATCTGAATTCTGAATCTGAATTCTGAATCTGAATTCTGAATCTGAATTCTGAATCTGAATTCTGAATCTGAATTCTGAATCTGAATTCTGAATCTGAATTCTGAATCTGAATTCTGAATCTGAATTCTGAATCTGAATTCTGAATCTGAATTCTGAATCTGAATTCTGAATCTGAATTCTGAATCTGAATTCTGAATCTGAATTCTGAATCTGAATTCTGAATCTGAATTCTGAATCTGAATTCTGAATCTGAATTCTGAATCTGAATTCTGAATCTGAATTCTGAATCTGAATTCTGAATCTGAATTCTGAATCTGAACTCTGAATCTGAACTTTGAATCTGAATTCTGAATTTTGAATTCTGAATCTGAATTCTGAATCTGAATTCTGAATCTGAATTCTGAATCTGAATTCTGAATCTGAATTCTGAATCTGAATTCTGAATCTGAATTCTGAATCTGAATTCTGAATCTGAATTCTGAATCTGAATTCTGAATCTGAATTCTGAATCTGAATTCTGAATCTGAATTCTGAATCTTTATTCTGAATCTGAATTCTGAATCTGAATTCTGAATCTGAATTCTGAATCTGAATTCTGAATCTGAATTCTGAATCTGAATTCTGAATCTGAATTCTGAATCTGAATTCTGAATCTGAATTCTGAATCTGAATTCTGAATCTGAATTCTGAATCTGAATTCTGAATCTGAATTCTGAATCTGAATTCTGAATCTGAATTCTGAATCTGAATTCTGAATCTGAATTCTGAATCTGAATTCTGAATCTGAATTCTGAATCTGAATTCTGAATCTGAATTCTGAATCTGAATTCTGAATCTGAATTCTGAATCTGAATTCTGAATCTGAATTCTGAATCTGAATTCTGAATCTGAATTCTGAATCTGAATTCTGAATCTGAACTCTGAATCTGAACTTTGAATCTGAATTCTGAATTTTGAATTCTGAATCTGAATTCTGAATCTGAATTCTGAATCTGAATTCTGAATCTGAATTCTGAATCTGAATTCTGAATCTGAATTCTGAATCTGAATTCTGAATCTGAATTCTGAATCTGAATTCTGAATCTGAACTCTGAATCTGAACTTTGAATCTGAATTCTGAATTTTGAATTCTGAATCTGAATTCTGAATCTGAATTCTGAATCTCAATTCTGAATCTGAATTCTGAATCTGAATTCTGAATCTGAATTCTGAATCTGAATTCTGAATCTGAATTCTGAATCTGAATTCTGAATCTGAATTCTGAATCTGAATTCTGAATCTGAATTCTGAATCTGAATTCTGAATCTGAATTCTGAATCTGAATTCTGAATCTGAATTCTGAATCTGAATTCTGAATCTGAATTCTGAATCTGAATTCTGAATCTGAATTCTGAATCTGAATTCTGAATCTGAATTCTGAATCTGAATTCTGAATCTGAATTCTGAATCTGAATTCTGAATCTGAATTCTGAATCTGAATTCTGAATCTGAATTCTGAATCTGAATTCTGAATCTGAATTTTGAATCTGAATTCTGAATCTGAATTCTGAATCTGAATTCTGAATCTGAATTCTGAATCTGAATTCTGAATCTGAATTCTGAATCTGAATTCTGAATCTGAATTCTGAATCTGAATTCTGAATCTGAATTCTGAATCTGAATTCTGAATCTGAATTCTGAATCTGAATTCTGAATTCTGACTTCTGAATTCTGAATTCTGAATCTGAATTCTGAATCTGAATTCTGAATCTGAAATCTGAATCTGAATTCTGAATCTGAATTCTGAATCTGAATTCTGAATCTGAATTCTGAATCTGAATTCTGAATCTGAATTCTGAATCTGAATTCTGAATCTGAATTCTGAATCTGAATTCTGAATCTGAATTCTGAATCTGAATTCTGAATCTGAATTCTGAATCTGAATTCTGAATCTGAATTCTGAATCTGAATTCTGAATCTGAATTCTGAATCTGAATTCTGAATCTGAATTCTGAATTCTGAATTCTGAATCTGAATTCTGAATCTGAATTCTGAATCCGAATTCTGAATCTGAATTCTGAATCTGAATTCTGAATCTGAATTCTGAATCTGAATTCTGAATCTGAACTCTGAATCTGAGCTTTGAATCTGAATTCTGAATTTTGAATTCTGAATCCTGAATTCTGAATCTGAATTCTGAATCTGAATTCTGAATCTGAATTCTGAATCTGAATTCTGAATCTGAATTCTGAATCTGAATTCTGAATCTGAATTCTGAATCTGAATTCTGAATCTGAATTCTGAATCTGAATTCTGAATCTGAATTCTGAATCTGAATTCTGAATCTGAATTCTGAATCTGAATTCTGAATCTGAATTCTGAATCTGAATTCTGAATCTTTATTCTGAATCTGAATTCTGAATCTGAATTCTGAATCTGAATTCTGAATCTGAATTCTGAATCTGAATTCTGAATCTGAATTCTGAATCTGAATTCTGAATCTGAATTCTGAATCTGAATTCTGAATCTGAATTCTGAATCTGAATTCTGAATCTGAATTCTGAATCTGAATTCTGAATCTGAATTCTGAATCTGAATTCTGAATCTGAATTCTGAATCTGAATTCTGAATCTGAATTCTGAATCTGAATTCTGAATCTGAATTCTGAATCTGAATTCTGAATCTGAATTCTGAATCTGAATTCTGAATCTGAATTCTGAATCTGAATTCTGAATCTGAATTCTGAATCTGAATTCTGAATCTGAATTCTGAATCTGAATTCTGAATCTGAACTCTGAATCTGAACTTTGAATCTGAATTCTGAATTTTGAATTCTGAATCTGAATTCTGAATCTGAATTCTGAATCTGAATTCTGAATCAGAATTCTGAATCTGAATTCTGAATCTGAATTCTGAATCTGAATTCTGAATCTGAATTCTGAATCTGAATTCTGAATCTGAATTCTGAATCTGAATTCTGAATCTTTATTCTGAATCTGAATTCTGAATCTGAATTCTGAATCTGAATTCTGAATCTGAATTCTGAATCTGAATTCTGAATCTGAATTCTGAATCTGAATTCTGAATCTGAATTCTGAATCTGAATTCTGAATCTGAATTCTGAATCTGAATTCTGAATCTGAATTCTGAATCTGAATTCTGAATCTGAATTCTGAATCTGAATTCTGAATCTGAATTCTGAATCTGAATTCTGAATCTGAATTCTGAATCTGAATTCTGAATCTGAATTCTGAATCTGAATTCTGAATCTGAATTCTGAATCTGAATTCTGAATCTGAATTCTGAATCTGAATTTTGAATCTGAATTCTGAATCTGAATTCTGAATCTGAATTCTGAATCTGAATTCTGAATCTGAATTCTGAATCTGAATTCTGAATCTGAATTCTGAATCTGAATTCTGAATTCTGAATTCTGAATCTGAATTCTGAATCTGAATTGTGAATCTGAATTCTGAATCTGAATCTGAATTCTGAATCTGAATTTGGAATTCTGAATTCTGAATCCTGAATTCTGATTTTCAAACCTGTATCCTGAATTTGAAAACTTAATCTGAATTCGGCATCTGAATTTGAATCTAAATTATGTATGAGTATGTTGAAATGAAAAAAAAATCATAAATTCATTCTTCAACACGGGTAAAAAAACGAGGGTCATAAAATCTTCATATAAATTCCCCTCCAACGCAGTTTTCTGTACGGCTCTGCATTTTGTTGACACCCGGCATGGCTATAGACACTATAATTTCATATATGAAATTATAGTGTCTATATGCATGGCGGACTCTGAAAGAAACGCCCATCCGCCATTTGCTGCATTGAAAAGCAAGAAGAGTAAGATATAAACACTGTTGCCGTATTTGCCCCAGCAAACTGAGAAACTGCCCAGACCACGGTGCGTCTTAGTAATGCCTTTTAGATAAATGAGTTTGAGCCGCTTTCAGTGAAGCGTGCCGTTGGTTTATTGGATAGCGCTTGCGACTAGGGATCTGAAGGTTTTGGGTTCGATTCCAGTGTCAATAAATTTTAATTTTTTATTTTGATTATCTCCAATTTATAAATGATTGCTGGTGCTGCTGCTTCGAGGCGCCACTAGCAACTTTTTTTTTATGCCATAATAAGTATGATATGTATTTGGTAAAGAAAACGGTTTCAACTACATATTTTGTTTATTTCCCGTTTTTGAAACGGTTGTGTAGAAAAAAAAATGCATTCTTTTGAGACTAAAATCATTTTAATTGTGCAGCCTATTTTCGCAAAAACTTTCTAAACATTTTTAAAATGGCACACACAAATCTACGGACATCAACAGAACTCGTCGAGCTGAGTCGATAGGTACCTATAAAGGTATGCCTAAGACCCATAATTAATGATCTCCCCAATCGACCGATAACCAAACCTTTCTGTAAGAAAGGCAAAAATGATGCATAGTACGTTTTTTGGGGAAAAGCGAACTGGTATGTAAGGAGTTCATTTTATGTAGGAAAGAATTACAACACTTATTCTAATATTTGAATATAAGTTCCAATTTCAAATTCCAGGTTGATCTTCAATCCGAATTCTTAATCAGAATTCTGAATCTGAATTCTCAATCTGAATCTGAACTCTGAATCTGAATTCTGAATCTGTATTCTGAATCTGAATTCTGAATCTGAATTCTGAATCTGAATTCTGAATCTGAATTCTGAATCTGAATTCTGAATCTGAATTCTGAATCTGAATTCTGAATCAGAATTCTGAATCTGAATTCTGAATCTGAATTCTGAATATGAATTCTGAATCTGAATTCTGAATCTG
>NW_026598361.1:0-32125 GCF_029784155.1 Uranotaenia lowii | reverse complement strand
TACCTAGAATATCCATCGAAGACTGGTGATTACACATCACAACTGCTCCCTTGTTATTTTTAAGAATATCGGCGTTTCTTAGCTCCCACGTGATAGGTAGCAGTGATGAGAGTCGAGCAATAACCGCTCCTATGATGCTAAAATTATGATTCTTTTTTAATTGAAATATACAAACAATGGACAAGTGACAACGAATGCTTACCGCACATTCTCGGGATTCATTGGCCGAAAAAGTGAAATGGGCGCAAAAAGTGTCGTGAAAGCCTGAGTAGCAAAGTAAATCATTCCATATTTTGCGTAATATTTGAATTTACTTCCTTCTTTGCCGACTTTTGATAATAGCAAAAGTCCCAGCCATATGCTCAATGAAGCGACCCACGCGTATAGGTAATATCTAACAATTAATCCTGTAAAAAAACACCATTGAACCAAGTCATTTGCATTCCAAAACATATTCAAACAGGCAACTCACCGACAATTTGACAGAGCGTACAACTCGTCATTTTTCCCAGAAGGTTCAAAGTTCAAAATAGACTACGGTGATGAAAACAAAAACGTGGTACAAAAATAAAAACAACCTCCCCAGCGATGCGGTTTGATTAGACTGAAATTCGCCCAGAAGTCGTCCAAATGAAGCATCTTCAAGTCAAAGCATACTTTGGTTCGGCTTTGGCTCAATACGCTGTTCGTTCACAAATAGGTATCTCGGTAACGTTAATCAGTTGATATGAGGGCCACACCGAAATTGATAACTGCCTCAATTGTTCCGAAATGCTCGGTGGTATTCGAGGTATTTGTTAAGTTCGCTAGGGCGATACGCGGCTTATTTGGCCGATAACATTTGCACAGATTGCATGATTTGAAGAAAAAAAAAACTTTCATACGTCAACGGGGCTGCATTTTAAAAAATGGCTTCTCATTCAAATGTGATAAGAATCGATCGAGTTTAAACGGAAAAAAATTGGCTCAAAGGCTATATCCATGAAATAAACTGACCAAGTACAAGTCAAAGGAAAACATTAGAAACGACTCTTTTAGATATGAGAGGCTCTACTTATGAAAAGATAAGATTGTATTCGCAGTAGGTATTTAAACTGAGGATTTTGAATTATTCGAATTGAAATAAAATGTGTATTGTTGAATTTCTTGTAAAAGTAACGAAATCATGTTGATGGTTTTTACTTCTAAATCTATAAACCATTATGTAAACTTCCTTAGCATGAAAAGTTTATCCTTTTGTTAGTAATGTATAAATATGTAAGGCACACTATTTGAATATTATATTGAGTTCAAACACGTGAGCGCCTTATTGAACCAAAATTGCCCTTCAATTGTAAGCGTTGCTAGTCTGTCGAGGATGTTGCAGTGATCTTGCTGTAGATTGGTTAAATAATGTTGCAGTGGTGTTCGTGGGGGTTAAGGGTTTCTCCTTGGCGAAGTAGTTCACCCAGCCACCCTAACCCGGCGAACGACTTGGCGAAAAAGTTCGTTCGGCAACCCACCACCAGAGGGCCACCAAGAGATGCGAGCCGCTAAGGTCGAGCGAAGAGGCGAAATCTACAATCGGGCGAAATATACGAGCAAAAAACGAGGGCAACGATCGGGGATGGTTCAAGGCCGGTCAAGAATGAAATGACCAAGGCATTTGCCGATAGTTCGCGAACGCATTCAGATCAAGCACCAAAAGATCTTTTGAAGTGTCCCGTTTTTTAAAGACACGACCATTTAAACACTACATTTAAAAGCCAAATTGTAGTATTATCACAATATTGGTCAAACTTGTGGACCTGTGAAAGTGGTTAGCTGAAAAGGATACTCAGCTGACGGAACATCAGGTAACCATCCGCCATTTTGTTCGTTGCCCCAAAAATCGTCCCCTAATTTGCCCTGAACATCAACAGGACCCCGCTGTTCCGAGTTTAAAGGCCATTCAAACGCAACTTGAGAGGGACGTGCAATAAGCTCTACACCGTCGACCGACAACCGTTACGCCGTCGGTTTGACCTACACCGGTACCTGGTTCAGCACCCAAGGTGGGGCCAGGTACGCCATTGAAATTCGCCACTTCGCTTACCTTCGAAGCCACAACCGTGCCCGGTTCAGCACCCAAGGTGGGGCCGGGTACATTCAGCGAGAACCTGTCGACCTCCCAGCTGTCATCAACGAACCCGAGCTTGACGCCGAAGGAGGAAGGAGGAGTACGTTCCCACAACGTTCTCGCAGCGCAGTATAAAGGTTAGATAGATAGCAATAAGAAAGTGGGGGTGGAACTGCAAATCTTAAATAAAGGGTACTAACTAATTAGCCTAGGAGTTTAACCTTAGTCTTCCCGAACTTCCCTGCAACATAGTGTTGAATGGTAAGCGTGCCGACCCTAGGGATCGTTAGGGGTTCACAGCACTTTCTACCGATTGGCTAACAGCCAGTCTTACACAATTAAACCTTCTGCCTAATCTATAGTAAGTACTGAAAAAATCTGTCAAATGTTCTCCCTTTTTCAAACGATAAACGAAAACTTGCTTAGTTTATAAACTTTAAAAGAAGTATTGAGGAAGCAAGAATTCTACTGAATCAAATTTTTGAATTTTTGAGTCATGCAAATAGATGTTAAGATCGAAAAAAATCCTCAAAAAATTTTATTCTGAAATTTCATTTTCTCTTGAATATTTCTTGAACTTGGTTTTACTGATTGATCTGATGGACTGTGTCCAACTTTCTTGTGCGCCCAATTAGAAGGATTTCGATTCCTTTGAGAATAAAACTCCAACCAATTTAATCTCTTAATACGTCTTTTTACTATCAACGATCTTCAACCGGGGACGTTTCTGATTCACCCATGCGGGATTTTTCAGATTGGTATCGATTTCCGCGCAGAGTTTCTCATACTCCGCCAGCATAGCGTTTCTCGTCCGCTCCACCAGATCGTCTACATCGTCCTTCGTCAGTCCCTTGGTCGGTATCGGATCTAGCACCGTTGCGATCACGTGACCCGGCTTGAACATGCGCTTCTTATCGTCGATGAAGTACATCGGCGAGTAGACGATCGGAATTACGGGCAGTCCCGTTTCGATGGCCGTGTGGAAGCCACCCTTCTTAAACGGGAGCATTCCCCGGCCAGGATGTCGGGTGCCCTCCGGATACATGTACATCTTGAAGCCCTCCTCGATCATGCGCTTCTTGCAGCTGTTCATGGTGGCGATCGCCGAGGCCGGATTCTTACGATTGATGAAGACCACCCCAGCCAGCCAAGCCGCCGGACCAAACGGAACCAGATAGAGGATTTCACGCTTGGCGATCGTCAGCAGATCCTTCAGGGTGTTCCATATCACGAACAGGCCTGCGTGTGAGGTGAAGAAAATGTAAAGAGTTCACTAAATTAAGTTTAATCACGAAAAACTGAAAGTTGTTTCTACATTTTCTTGTTTTAAATTAATGGTGACGTTAAATTAGAATGAAATCGAAATGATCTTCAAAAACTCATTGCATATCGTTAAAGTTTACCAAGAATTGTTTTTGGTGTTCGCTCAAATAGTCATTAATCGTGATCTATAGTATTCAACTCCAACTAAGCGTTACAAACATTTTTTTTTTTAAATTGAACCGAAGATATAAACTGATTATTCAATCTGTCGGAAGCAAACGCAGGTTACATGCGATTAAGAATGGAATAAAAAATCAATCCAGATAGGTATAAAAATGCGCTTTGACCGAACGTAATCAGTAGATTAATTATTATGCACATTTCGTTTCATTCGAAGCTTAAGCTTTATCAATCTTCAATGTTATCAGCCGAGGTGCACGCAAATCTTAGTTCTGTTGCAGTCCTGCATTCGTGTCTATATTTGGATAAAATTGATAAGGAAACTACAGCTGCTGGATTCGTTGGTCAATTAAAAAATCAGTCAGTAGCTATTCATTAGCATGGCAATAAATGTATTGAAAAAAATTAATCATCGAATTTCAAAAACAACATTCCAAAGTATGATTCGAACCTTCTATTTGAATGTAGAACATTCCAAAAAAACACAAACATTCAAAATAATAACACCTGATAGGGTCTTTTTTTTTATTTAAAGACCCTAAGATAGGGTCTGAAATGACATTTACGGAACAAATTCCAGAGAGCATAGTTGGAGGCATTCGCAACTGACTAAAGAAATGTATTGAGATCATATGAGGGAATTTAGATTACATCATGATTTTTTTTATGTTGTTGGCAAGGTTCCAAAAAATGTTTTTTAGTTGTTCAAGTAGCTCAATTTTTACTGAACAGGGTCACGGTTTTGAAGGGTTTTTAAAAAGTACGGGAATTTTTTTTGTCACTATGTAACTAAAAAACTAAAAATCATCTCAAATTTCTTACTGAAAAAATATTGTTAAATAATGTTTCTTCAACCTCATTCAAAACAAATGCATTGAAATCCTTACCAATTTAAGCTCCCCAGCAAACATTTAAGAAGGTATTTCACAGGAACAACAGAATTATTCAAACAAATATACCAGATGAAAAGATTGTATTAAACTTACCAAAATGGCATATGTAGCTACAGAAGTGGAGGCGATATATCTACAATGATAAGATTCCAACGATTCGATATCCCCACAAAAAGCTAAATAAACGATTTTAAGTAATATGAGTAAAACGAAAAAAAAATTCCTCGACCGAAATTTGAACTCCAGTCCTCTGAGTTCGCTGTCCAATGTCTTACCACGATGCCAACTCATCAGTTGATATGATCCACGCTATAGCTCTATAGGTGAGATTTTCTTTTAGCGAACCGGTCCAAGGAAGAAAGGGTAGTTCGCCGCAGCCCGTGTCGTAGAGGATAGCCTTCCAGTCTTCTAAGCCAACGGTCATGAGATCAAATTCCGGTCACGGCATACATAGTACACTTTCTGTGGGTTGGTGGTTTTAGCATTTGTAAGATGCTAGCCATCATATCCTCGAAAGATGTACGCTTAGAGTTAAGTGAAAGGAATCTCTTCGAGGAAACATTAAGTTTCATTGAGATCCTGTATGTGTTTGTGTTCGTTTTTTTTTTAATCGTTAATGTCGAATTAGCATATTTTCAACTTTGGAGACATATTTACGAGTTGACTAAACTGCTATCCGATTCTTTTTTTTTATTGGGCAAAGCTTGTCGTTAATGAATGATAGAAAATCACTCAATACCAACGTGTTTACACAGCAAAAATTATTTCCTGTAAAATTACGCAAATGTCCTGTAACAAAAAGGAGCAGGTCATTTACCGCAATTTAACAGGTCGAAAAACAAATAATGTGACATTTAATTTTCAGTTTACAACTCTTTTACAGGACATTTGCTGTAATAATAAATGAATCTTCGTTTTATTTCAAGGAAAACAATTTAAAATTACAGGTTTTGTTGATTACAGGTTGATTTATTTAAAAGGTTGCAGTTTCAGTGACACGTAATAGTCAAAAATTTTTTTCTGTGTGCGATGATTATTGAAAATATCTTATTAGTCGATTTGGATTATCGTTTCTATTACGGTTTTATGTTAGCTGGGTCTTCTTGAGACAGTGTATAACGCTTATGATGCATATTTTGTCTTCTGAAGCTATTGTTTGGGTGAAGAATATTAGAGTTGACATGCAAAATATTAAGCAGAAATAAAATTAATTTATTTCTCTTTATTTTTTCTAACCACTGTTTTTATTCAATCATAAAATAAACCTTTCCTGCATTTAATCGACAAAAATTTAGTTAGAAAATTGCAAAATTGTATTGAAACATATTGCGAAATTCAAAAATGTTTTTTCGCTTTAATGAGTTATGCTTTGTTTAGTTGTCTTAGTTGTTTAATACTTGTTTAGATGTCTTTTTAAAATCAAATTAAGATATGATTCAGAGCCAAAAAGGTATAACAGCAAAAATGATCGATTTTTAGCTAATCAGGACGATTCTTCGTACTTCAAACTATGGTAAATAATTTGTTCAGATTTTTGGAATTTTATAAACAATTTCAATAGTCGACAGAAGAATATAAATTTTTGAAAATTGTATGGGAGATAGCAAAACACAACAACTTAAAAGCGTGTTTTTTTTTAAATTAGCTTGCCAAAATTTTTCCTGCAGGTTAAACCCTGTGTGCGTTGCAATGCAACATATTCATTTATGAAAACTTTGAAATATCTTATCAAAAAAAAGATTTCTCTAATGAATCCCATGCCTCTCCTTAAACTGAATAAAACTATGTTTTGTATTATAAAAATCGTGAGCGATGTGTTATTTTATGATTAAACATTTAGTTATGGCCACTAATGACGTTTGAATATTTTGCTAAAATCCCGAGTCGATGGGTGGGGTTAGAGAAACAAGAAAGATCAATAGTGGGAAAGAACACATGCGGGATATACATGGTGTTTCGATAGAAGGTCCAGGAGTTGATCGGCAGAGCTCGATTGCTCGTGTTCGCCGATTTCATTACGTTCTCCGTTGTGGAATTGGCTAACGCACCATTGTACTGAAGCGGAGATTGCAGGTTCAAGTCCTGCCGGTGAGCCGTTGTATCTTTTTCGAAAAATTCATGATATTAACGGCTTATATTCTTTCGTTCTTTGATACCTCATGTTTCTTTAATTCTTTCCATCATCTACGAAAATCTGCTATCAACGATCAAGCTTTATATTCCTTACCTCAGTAAGAGCAAGTTCACTCGTGTTGGGAAAAAGTGATAGGAAATTTGACACTTGTAGACTACAAGTTGTAGTACATTTTAGTAACTTTACCACGCAAAAACGTATTGCAAAAAAGCTCGATTTCTATCACATACGGCTGAAATAGAAACAGTGTTGTAAAAAAACTCAACGCCCAAAGATCTTGAAAACATTTTTGCAAAGGTAAAGGTGTCAAAATTTTTACAAATTTTTCCCAACAGGATGAACTTGCTCTAAGCAATTTAAAACTTTCAAAGATTGCTAAAAAGCAACTCCTTCAAAAATATTCGAAAATTTATTAAAAAAGTGAACAATGTTCCCCAAATTAACGGTACTCCAGGACATCAGTTTAACCCTAGTTCGCTCTTGAGTGTCAATATGACACTATTGGAAGTTTGGCGGCTTGTAACTTTCTTCGGGTGCATCCAAATAATACAATATCTTCGAAGACCCTCAATTAATTCACGAAACCTTTAATTTTGCATCATTACTTTATTTATGGACGTACCCTGAAAGCCCAGAAAAAAAACTCCCTAATCAGACCTATATTGTAAATTTGACAATCCTCGCTTAAAACCGCTATATGTCTCTTTTTTCTCAAATGAATTTTACAAAATTTATAGTTTTGGAAACCTTGTAACATAACTCAAATGATATAACAGTATTCACCAAAAACTCTTCAGTTTACCGTTATTCAAAGTCTAAGAAAAAAAAGTCCGAAAAACATGCTTCGAAAAAAAACTGTAAATCCGCTACGGAATGCTAATAAAAAACACCCAAGAAAGCTGAAGTAAGAAGCTATACGTTGGACATAAGTATATTTTTTTTGAAATTTTTTAAGATCATATCCACAAAAAATGTAAAAAAGTGGTGTGAAAACAATACTTTAGTCAAAACCAGTTAACGTAATTTGGCACAATTTTGCATCTTAAGATTTTCTAAATACGAAAAACAGTATATTAACGCAAGAAATTCTGTGTTTCGGATTTTAATAATCTAAAAATGCAGAAAATATGCCAAATTATGTCAACTTTCCAGTACTCTTTCCAAAATTTGATTGAAAAGTACGGTTTTACGCCACTTTTTACATTTTTTGTGGTCATAATCTTTAAAAATTTTAAAAATATATAATTAACTAGCTGATCCCATACGAACTCCGTTTCGCTTTAAACTTGGAATATATTATGAACAGTTTTTATGAAAGTCAATTGCCAAACAATTTCCAGATGCATTGTTGAGTAATAATCGCAAAAATATTAGACGATCACTTTTCTGACTTCTGCTACTTAATTTGAAATCATGAATCAATTGACCGTGGCGAAAACCCCCGTGTATAAATTTCGGCTCGATCGTTGCATAACAACGCAGCTATTGCCAAAAAAATAAACCCCTTTTGGTGATCCTTATACAATCTTTGATATCTAAAATCGATTACCCTTCCCTCAAAACTCCCGTGTGCAAATTTCCTAAGCAATCCATTGCCTTATAACGTCAATATTGCCAAAAACAGTGGAAATTGAATTAATGTGGACGACCCCTTTCGTCGACCCCTGGCAAAACATTTGACATCTGAAATCGATTGCTCGTCCCTGAAAACAACCGTGTGCAAGTTTTCATCTCAATCCTATGTATAATAACGACGGTATTGCAAAAAATATGGAAAGGTTAATATGGACGATCCCCTTTGCCGACCCTTACACTGAATTTAATACCTGAAATCGATTACCCGTCCCTCAAATCTCTCGTGTGCCCATTTTCATCTGAATCCGTTGAATAATAACTACAATATCGCATTAACAGTGAATTGTTAATATGGACGACCCCTTTGGCCGACCCCTGGCTTTAATTTGGATAAGTGAAATCTATTGTTTGTCCCTAATAACTCCTATGTGCAAATTTTCATCCCAATCCGATGTATGAAAACGTCAATATCACTAAAATATTGAAAGTTAATATGGACGACCCATTTGGACGACCCCTTTGGACGACCCCTTTGGACGACCCCTGACTCTGCATTCAGCATCTCGAATTGATTGCTCGTCATTCAAAACTACCATGTGCAAAGTTTCATCTCAATCTGATGTATAATATCGCCAATATCGCAAAAACAATAAACAGTTGATATGGACGACCCCTTTTGCCGACCCCTGACCCAAAATGCAATTTTTGAAATCGATTGGCCATCTCTCAAAACCCTCATGTGCAAATTTTCATCACAATCCGACGAAAAATAACTTCAATATCGCGAAAACAATATTTGTCTTGTATGGACGACCCCCTTCAGAAGGGGTCATCCGAAAATCCGAAAACATTTTTCATCATTCCTAGTCCTAATGAACATACATGCCAAAATTTCAGCTGTCTAGCTCTTAAGACGGTTGAGTCTATAGAGGACAAACAAACAAACAAACAAACAAACAAACAAACAAACAAACAAACAAACAAACAAACCCACAGAAATTGCTTTTTATATATATAGATAATATACGTACATGACTGCTTTCCTTGCAATACTTCGCTAGAAAGTCGGACTCCGACAAAGTTGTTCAGCGGAAAATTTCCTTTAGAAAATTTCTAAATTGGCACGAAAACCATTAGCAGGCTCGGTACGACAGAAAAATTATGGTAATTTTTCAGTACAAAACATTCAATTTTCCCATACAAAATTAAAAATTTAACCACTCATGTAAACGTTCCTTAAAAATTTTGCAAAAAAAAATCATGGATGAGTTTTGAACCAAAACGAAGTTTTTTAGACCCCAGCGTTTAATAAATTCCAAAATGACCCCAAATCGACTCATTCTACTGGAACGGGTAAAAATTTCAAGGACGGTTGAGGGTTAAAAAGATTAGTTTACCATGGATTCTTAATACGATATTATTAGATTCGATGTAGCGCATCATTTATGCCCATGAATGAGTTCAACATTATTTTGTTTTTTTTTTTTCGAATAAATCTAACATGAACTCCACGTGAAGCCATAGTGAACTGGTTTCTCAAGCTGCATACATTTGCCTTTGTTGGGAGCAAGGTTTTTTGAAACACGAGGTTCACCGACTTTCACAGTAAGTTATAGCTCGATTAGGTGTGTAGGTACACATCTAATCCATCGGGTTGATTCTGTATGGGAGCTGCGATTGCTTCGCCTCCCATAAAGAATTCAACCGATTAGTTTGAGCTTTCTCCCACATGCCCTAGACTTACATTTTCAAAACCACCTTTCAATGTTTCTTCTCCAAAAGTGCCCTAGCTTTAACTATCCACCTATCATTTCCTATCTTTCAATTTCGTTCTACTAGAGTTCATCTCGCCGAAATGCCATTAAAATATTATAACATAGTTATGACGGCGATAAAAACCTGAAAACACTTTCACAGTAAGTAGTCAAGGAGTGAGCGGGGCTCTCAATGAGTTTGTTTACCAACATAAGATTAAGTTCACTGGTGTTGGGAAAAAGTGGTAGAAATTTTGTCACTTTTTGCACATTTTGAAAATTTCGCCATACAAAAGCATTTTGATGCAAAAATAGCAATATTTCTATCACATACGGCTGAAATAGAAACCGTGTTGTAAAAAAATACAACGCCTAAGGATCTTGGAAACATTTTTGCATGATAAAATTTTCAAAATGTCAAAATTTCTACCACTTTTTCCCAACACCAGTGAACTTGCTCTAAGCATGCCTCTCCTGGAGAAAATTGTTCTTCCTTACATCAAAAAAATTTGGCCTACATCAAAAAAATTTGGCTTGTTGATTAAATGTTAATTACTAGTATGATGTCGACAATTTTTAACCGATTAACCGATTAATTAAACCACATAACTTTCTTAACAAAAATGCTTCTTCTCTTCACAAAGAACATTTGCTTAATAATTTTGTTAAAACTTTCCTACAAAAAACCCGAGTTAAACTGAATACTATCTAAAATATCCCAGCAAACATTTTTGTAGGTATATTTCTCAAACAACTTTGCTATACGTTTCATATACATTATAAAGTCATCTTATATAACTCGAAAAAACAGCATTTACGTACTAAAGTGGAGGCAATATACATACATATTTTTAACTTCTGGCTTAAGCGATAAGAGTTGTATAAATTGGACGATATACAACACCTTTTACCCTACATCCTAAAAGTATGCGAGAGAGCGCAAGTTTTGCTCTCAATGCATACAAACCGTTGCCAGCGACAATATTTGCTGCTTCTCTCATTGGCCAGTTTATCCAAATGGACCTCTGATTTTTAGAAATCTGGTTGCACTGCTTATCGCAAAGAGAACAACAAGGTTGTTTTCTCATTTGAATCCCGCACGCGGGAGACAAATTTGCAAACATGGCGGACTTTTGTCATATACGACCATTTGTCATATACTAACCATTTTTACGATCATTTACTTGGTTTGGTTGGAATTACGATTCGCATTAACATTGTTAACGAGTTGAGCTGACATTTCTAATGCGATGTTATGTTTGCTGGGATGTATGCTGGCCCCCTTTCTAGGAGTAGGAGGGGCTTCTAGAGGGAATCATTCCCAGACTCAAAAACTTCTCACGCCGATTTTCACGTCGATCTGTTCAGCAGAGTTTGCGTCCATTGAGCACATACAGACATACCAAGCATTTAATATATTAAATATCCGGGCAAGTCTGGGTAAAAGCGGGCAATCTGCCCAAGTAACCAATAAGCCATGTTAAATGGTTCTAAGTTGGCATTATAGTGGGATATAGAAAAAGGTTAACTGAGTCAAATAGTTCTGTGTACCACTCAAGGGCTGATCAAAAGCCGATTTTGGCCTGCAATTCGACCGATATACGGCTTATAGGGAAATGTCAAAATATTTTGTCAGTGGGTACAACCCACTGGATTTAAAAAAAAATAAAAATTTGTCTGTTTCCCTCTTGAGCTATCCCATTTTCTGTCTCCCTCCCCCTGCAACTACAGTTGATGATTTTTTTTGTCGAGCGATGCACATGCTGCTGATGAAACGGGGAGTCGAACTCCTGATTTTGCTATTTGCAGCGCCTTTGCTGTATGAGCCATCTCATCCATGGCATCAAACTTGGAAAATATTGCCTATTTAAAATTAGTTCTAGGCTTGATGCCCTTGAATTACAACGAAGAAAGAAAAAAACAGCAGTAGTTGTTTTGAAATTTTGATTGTTTTATTATAGATTTATTCCCCGGTTTACACATCATTTAACTCACACTCACACTATACCTAGTCATACGAAAAGATTCACTTTTTGAATACACGATTGCTTGGAAATTTTCTCTGCTTCTTCAGGATCAGTCGACCGGAGCTCTTCGGAGACAATGTCCAACAAACGGGGCAGGTTTTCTTCGAGCAGATCCAACACATATTTCTTTTTCTTCCAGAGTTGACAACATGCAAAAAAAGGCCATCCAGATGTTACATAGTTTCTAGGGCAAGTCACAGGTTGTCCACCGGCTATTCGAAGATAGAGCTGCTCGAAATTCTCCAAACCGTATACGATAAGATCTTTATTGTCCTTCGTCTCAATTCCGAAAACGATTTTCACGGGAGCCATCGACCGGTACTCTTCGGAGACAGTGTTTAACACACGGGGCAGGTTTTCCTCGGACGGATCAAAATTGCACCTATTCCATTCCCTTGCAGAGTTGAGAATACAAACGAGGGCCATCCGGATGTTCCTTAACTTCTGTGGCAAGCCACCGGTCGTCCTCCGGCTAGTCAAATATCAAGCAGCTTGGAGCATCTTCGTTCTCGGTTCCGAACACGATTTTCGATGGTACAATTTGCTTCTTTCTGATTAAATGTAGATAGCTGGATTGAAAATTGTCATTATTTTTGTTACAGTTTTTATTTTTTGTTGACATTTTAGTGAAAATGACAACCACAAGCTCGTTATTGGCACTTAAATTTACCCACTTAGCTTATATGAGGCTTATTTGAAATTCGAGTGTCACATGGCCTATTGGCATTTGTTAATATTATTTACAGCTTATTGACACTGAAATGCTGTTATGTGTCTCTTTTGAGGCTTAAAACAGTGCTTAATGGTTTGCTGGGTGGTAACCTTATTTAACCCTCTTACCCCTTTAGGGCCCCATATAGGTATTTACTGCAAAAACAATTGCCAAGCCCATGTTGAAAAAGAAACATGCTTTAGTATTAATTAAATATTTCCTCTTAATGTTTCATATTGACTGAATAAAATTAAAAAAATGGAAATGCTATTCAAATTTCACCCGAGCTTTCTTGAGATGTCTAAATGGTTTTGAACTGTGAAAGTATGTACGAAAAAAAAACTTCGTTTTTGAGCTGAACAAAATGCACTTTGGTTCCTTTAACCAATTTTTCTACAAATTTCAGCTATACATTGAAAAAAAAAACGTTTTCAGTAACACAAGAATTTTCAACCGCCGGCAAATGCATTCACTTACCCAGTATATCCAGAAACGATTGATGGTTAACCATAACGATTGCCCCTTTGGCGTCCCTAAGGATGTCCCCATTTCTCAACTCCCAGGTTATCGGAAGCAACATAGTTCCGTACGAAAGGATTGTGGCCTGAGTTCTAAAAGTTAGAATTGAGGTTCAGCAAAAAAAAAATTGTTCGTTGTTTAATCAACAGTGGCATAAGAAGAATTCGAAATGATACTGGAAAATAAGTTTTTTTATATTGAAATAAATTTTGATATAAACTTTGTAATTGTGATATGAAGTAGAAATCAAAATTATTTTTCTGTACGTATGAGTTAACCCTCTACTGCATGGACTTTCACTGTTGAAAAATAAATGTGTAAATGCAAATAACTTAACAATTTATGCTAAAAAGCAAATTTGTTTTGTTTTCGGTAGTTTTAATTGTTTAAATTATTTGAAAAATAAGATCTTTTTTAGTTTTAATTGCTACTTAATTTTTGAGGCTTTAAAACTGTTTGAAATCTTTTACAGTACCGAATAGGCTAAAAATTGTGAAAAAAAACAACTTCTGCGAAACATATGTAAATGAGCTCGTATGTAATAAAGGGTTAACTGAGATCTAAGATAAAAACGTCTTAAACGTAGTACGTGGTATTCGAATTGAGATCAAAATATCTGTAGAATATTTTGTGTGACCGTCACAATCTTCACGCTCCCTATACCACTGGATTTTAATGACCTTGGATTACTCGGTTTTCTGGCCCACAGCATCGAAATCGGCATACAAAGCAGTGTAAACATTTGCAGTCCGAAAAATATCAAAATGTATTTCACGTAATAGTTGAACTTGCTGCCATGGTTACTGAAACGAACTGCCAAGGCCAACGCTACCACAACTGTGATCCCAGCAAGCCAAGCGGCCACATAATATTTCACACAAACACCGAAAAATTCGACAGCGTCCATGATTCCGTTGAATTTTAAATTTGTCGACCAAACTCATCCGCTCATGGGGCAAAGTCACTTCGAACTGAAGAAAGTATTCGACACTTTCGCTACAAGTACGAGAGGATCGTAATCTGGAGAATCGATGCAGTCCTACTGATAACTGAATGGCCGAACCAAAAATAAATCTGCAACATGCAACGGACGAACGTCAATGCGATTAAAAATGCACACAATTGAGGGACCCCCCCCAACAACAGTGATAAAAGGCTTAACCCCCGCGAGCGTGAAACTAATTCCTACTGTACAGTTGAAAAATAATGCAAACCACTGGGTGACTGTAGGGTGAAAAACGTGAATATTGTTAGCAGAACAATAGGACACTTCCACAATTTTGTTCTCCATTTACGTAAATCTTTAAAAATTATAGATCTTTTTTCTTAATCGAATACAATGTATGTAAGTTTGGAGGAACACACGTGTATACTTACCCAATATCCAAAATCGATTGATGATTAGACATAACTACAGCACCTCGCACATCTTTCAACATAACACCATTTCTGAACTCCCAGGTTATCGGCAGAACCATAGTTCCGTAGGACAGAACTGTGGCCTGAATTCTACGGTGAGTTTGTTGACTTGAAACATTGTAATACACATATCATTTCAGAAAAATACCTTGAATTCAGCGGATTGCCCGGCCTAAGCATCGTAAAGGGTATGCACAGGAAGGTGAAAGATTGCAAACCGAATAAAACAGTAACGAACTTCAGATAATAGTTTATTTTGGTACCATGACAACTGACCCGGGTCGCCAAAGTAAGCAATGAAAAAATGCAGATACCAGCAAGCCATGCGTACAGATAATATTGTAACGATTGGGCCAAGAGCGAGTGGAACATCGTTAAACTTGTTTTTTTCTTCTCCCAACTTATGATCAGGCGGTTGAGCCTGGAACGTCAACCGTACTTAACTAGTGACACTAAACTAAAACTATTCCGACTATCGGTCGTTCGATTCTGAAAGCTACCTCACTTAGAACTCTAAGAGTTTCAATCCTGATCACCCCGACCCACACTGGTTAATATTATGCTGAACGCGAGTTAAATATCTCAATCAGAAATGTCTAAAAGCAATAATGGAATTTTTAATTCCATTGGCTCTGAGCTGGTGAATTTCAATTAACTTCAGG
Organism: Uranotaenia lowii; assembly: GCF_029784155.1. NCBI lineage: Eukaryota > Metazoa > Arthropoda > Insecta > Diptera > Culicidae > Uranotaenia > Uranotaenia lowii. The sequence continues at coordinate 16,889 of NW_026598361.1, read as the reverse complement.
ATCGGATTGCTTGTTCAATTTGAAATTTTTGGCATACTTTTAATGGATGGTTGACATATCTAACGCAATTTAAACAACCTGACTTCTAGAAACCTAAATTTCCAGAAGATTTGTATAATTTTAACAGATTTTTTCATTTCTAATGTTAAGTTGAGACTTGTTAAACTAAAGACTTTAAAAAATATTAAAACTCACCCAATATATCCAGAAACGATTGATGGTTGACCATGAAAACTGCTCCCTTCGAGTTTTTCAGGATATCACCATTCCGAAATTCCCATGAAATTGGAAGAAGTAAAGTGCCATAGGACATAATCGTTGCCTGAATCCTGAAGCGAGAACGTTGGTTTAAAATAATCTATTCTCCCCTTCGATCGACACACAAATTACCTGGAATTGACAGTATTTCCTGGCCGGAACAAAGCGAACGGAATCCAGAGAAAAGTGAACGCCTGCAAGCCGAAGAAAATAGCTGCATACTTCAAATAGTAATTCAATTTGCTACCATGGTGACTTAACCGGATCGTCAGCGCGAGGGCAGTTAAAACACTAATCCCAGCAAGCCATGCGTACAGGTAATATTTGAATGCCAGATCTGTGAACGAAATTCAAACAAATTGAAGTTATGGTGATATTTTCTTGATTGAATTAAACTTGCCAAAAAAGTGACAGAGAGTACAAAAAACCATCTTCAAAACTTTTAAGCTTTTTAACCGACCAATTTCACGGCCAGGTGAGTCCAATCAATCAGTCTAACAGCTGCGCGCTGCCTTGATATGAATGAGGGACCAAAGGTGACCGGACGCTCGATGTTCAGAAAAGCCCAAACAAAAGGTGCTAATCTTATAATTCAAAGCAAATCTGATAACCGCGTGTGGAGAAAAAAAATATAGCAAAAAATGTGAATTGAACGTGAGCAAAATTGCATTTGTCCATTGCATCAAGGCAACATAGTAACAGAATAAACTCAAAAATGTTCTTTAAACATATCCGAATTACTACACCATGAATCAAGAATTGTTATCGATCACATAAGTTTTTTGTCCGTTTTAGTATGCTACAAGAATTAAAACTTTTCACCTCCACACCTACTTGAGAAATTATAAAATTCTCACTGAATATTTATTTCAAAACTTGAACAAGCCAGTTCGCCAGATTAATCTCACTAATTGGTTATAGAATAAGCTGCGATAAGATGAGCTTAATGTTGTAATTACATTAGGGGAGAGTGGGGATACTTGATCCCCTTTTCTTATTTTCACCATATCTTTTTGGAAAAATTTAGCAACTCGCCGTCTTTGACATTTTCTGACAGCTTGTAACTTCAAGTTTCTATGCTCCAAAAATTAGAACGATACTTGAACCCGTTGAAGAACTAGAAGCATTTTCGTGGGAGTATAAAAATTGCGATTTTTCTGAAGTTAGGGGAGACTTGATCCCCTATTGAAGAAAACTTGATCTTTTATTCAGGAAGCCCTAATCCTTGTATAAAAATCAAACAAAACCCCAAGATAGAATTTTAAATGACTATTTTGATCATGTTTGTTCTCATTTCACAATTTATAGCAGACATAAGAAGAAAATTCTATAACTTTGTCTCAACGCTAATAACATTGCATACTTAAAGGCGCTATTTTTTATAATTTAGAAAAAATTAACTATTTTTGCTCTTTTCTTCAGACAATTGTTTGATAAATATTAGTTTTTGGATAAATATTATTAGTCATTTCGTAATCATCAATCATAACGATCAATTCAGAAGAAGAATATGCCGTTTGAAAGGGGGATCAATTGTACCCAAAATCAATATTTTAGTAAAATTTTTCTGAAAAAAGTTGAGAGTTTTCCATTGCTTTGAAAATATGACATTATGAAGTTCATTTTACGCTCGAACGAGTGATACATTGGAACAAATATTTTTTTCATAATTTTCCCATGTAAGGAACATTTTAAAGTGATGAAACAAGATCTTCAAGTTACATTTTGTGAAATTTTTCAAACAAAGTTCAATTACTCAAACAATTATTTTGTTAAAAAACTTTAAACTACAAGCATTGTTATTTTGCTCATTTTGGCACATTTTTCTAGAACATTTGATCTTTGTAAGATATAGCTAAGGAATCAAGTATCCCCAGTGATCAAGTATCCTCATCCTCCCCTACAGTTTTTAGATGAAGGGTCCTGACTATTCAAAAAGTTTAAAAATACTGTATTAATCTAAAAACTAGAAAATTGCGCCTCAAAGTATGCAATGACTCTAGAGTAGTAGACCTAATTTTAGAATTCTTTTTGTCTGAAACTTACAAACTGTGAAATGAGAACTAATATTGCGGAAAATTTGCAATTTTTGTCACTTTTGTCACTCTCGTCATTTTTGTCATTTTTTTCATTTTTGTCATTTTTGTCATTTTTGTCATTTTTGTCATTTTTGTCATTTTTGTCATTTTTGTCATTTTTGTCATTTTTGTCATTTTTGTCATTTTTGTCATTTTTGTCATTTTTGTCATTTTTGTCATTTTTGTCATTTTTGTCATTTTTGTCATTTTTGTCATTTTTGTCATTTTTGTCATTTTTGTCATTTTTGTCATTTTTGTCATTTTTGTCATTTTTGTCGTTTTTGTCATTTTTGTCATTTTTGTCATTTTTGTCATTTTTGTCATTTTTGTCATTTTTGTCATTTTTGTCATTTTTGTCATTTTTGTCATTTTTGTCATTTTTGTCATTTTTGTCATTTTTGTCATTTTTGTCATTTTTGTCATTTTTGTCATTTTTGTCATTTTTGTCATTTTTGTCATTTTTGTCATTTTTGTCATTTTTGTCATTTTTGTCATTTTTGTCATTTTTGTCATTTTTGTCATTTTTGTCATTTTTGTCATTTTTGTCATTTTTGTCATTTTTGTCATTTTTGTCATTTTTGTCATTTTTGTCATTTTTGTCATTTTTGTCATTTTTGTCATTTTTGTCATTTTTGTCATTTTTGTCATTTTTGTCATTTTTGTCATTTTTGTCATTTTTGTCATTTTTGTCATTTTTGTCATTTTTGTCATTTTTGTCATTTTTGTCATTTTTGTCATTTTTGTCATTTTTGTCATTTTTGTCATTTTTGTCATTTTTGTCATTTTTGTCATTTTTGTCATTTTTGTCATTTTTGTCATTTTTGTCATTTTTGTCATTTTTGTCATTTTTGTCATTTTTGTCATTTTTGTCATTTTTGTCATTTTTGTCATTTTTGTCATTTTTGTCATTTTTGTCATTTTTGTCATTTTTGTCATTTTTGTCATTTTTGTCATTTTTGTCATTTTTGTCATTTTTGTCATTTTTGTCATTTTTGTCATTTTTGTCATTTTTGTCATTTTTGTCATTTTTGTCATTTTTGTCATTTTTGTCATTTTTGTCATTTTTGTCATTTTTGTCATTTTTGTCATTTTTGTCATTTTTGTCATTTTTGTCATTTTTGTCATTTTGATCATTTTGGTCATTTTTATCATTTTTGTCATTTTTGTCATTTTTGTCATTTTTGTCATTTTTGTCATTTTTGTCATTTTTGTCATTTTTGTCATTTTTGTCATTTTTGTCATTTATGTCATTTATGTCATTTCTGTCATTTTTGTCTTTTTTTGTCATTTTTGTCATTTTTGTCATTTTTGTCATTTTTGTCATTTTTGTCATTTTTGTCATTTTTGTCATTTTTGTCATTTTTGTCATTTTTGTCATTTTTGTCATTTTTGTCATTTTTGTCATTTTTGTCATTTTTGTCATTTTTGTCATTTTTGTCATTTTTGTCATTTTTGTCATTTTTGTCATTTTTGTCATTTTTGTCATTTTTGTCATTTTTGTCATTTTTGTCATTTTTGTCATTTTTGTCATTTTTGTCATTTTTGTCATTTTTGTCATTTTTGTCATTTTTGTCATTTTTGTCATTTTTGTCATTTTTGTCATTTTTGTCATTTTTGTCATTTTTGTCATTTTTGCCATTTTTGTCATTTTTGTCATTTTTGTCATTTTTGTCATTTTTGTCATTTTTGTCATTTTTGTCATTTTTGTCATTTTTGTCATTTTTGTCATTTTTGTCATTTTTGTCATTTTTGTCATTTTTGTCATTTTTGTCATTTTTGTCATTTTTGTCATTTTTGTCATTTTTGTCATTTTTGTCATTTTTGTCATTTTTGTCATTTTTGTCATTTTTGTCATTTTTGTCATTTTTGTCATTTTTGTCATTTTTGTCATTTTTGTCATTTTTGTCATTTTTGACATTTTTGTAATTTTTGTCATTTGGGTCATTTGGGTCATTTTTGTCATTTTTGTCATTTTTGTCATTTTTTGTCATTTTTGTCATTTTTGTCATTTTTGTCATTTTTGTCATTTTTGTCATTTTTGTCATTTTTGTCATTTTTGTCATTTTTGTCATTTTTGTCATTTTTGTCATTTTTGTCATTTTTGTCATTTTTGTCATTTTTGTCATTTTTGTCATTTTTGTCATTTTTGTCATTTTTGTCATTTTTGTCATTTTTGTCATTTTTGTCATTTTTGTCATTTTTGTCATTTTTGTCATTTTTGTCAGTTTTGTCATTTTTGTCATTTTTGTCATTTTTGTAATTTTTGTCATGTTTGTAATTTTTGTCATTTTTGTCACTTTTCTCATTTTTGTCATTTTGGTCATATTTGTCATTTTTGCTCAATTTTATCAGCGAGGCTTATTCGATTTTAACCCTACTTCTTCATGCCGCCGGAAAATTTTCCGTAGTGGGTTTCAAACGTGTGCGCAATGTTTTGCATTTAAAACCAAACGACAAACTTATTTCAGTGTAGTCGAATACAAACATCAACAAAAAAAAAAGATCCAAGATTTCCAAAAGTATCCACCGTTCTACAATTTTTTAATTTATCCAGATTTTCTAAAGTTATTTTAATTTGTAATCATGGCTTAGGATGGTTTTACTACTTAACGACACAGTAATATTCATGTTCGATTGATAAAAACAACAGAAGGTAAGTATCAGAGATGTTCTACCGATTGGACTTTTGCTAAGTGATTGTTTTGTTTACATCCGACCGTAGTTTCAAAGTTCGGAACCGACTGTACGTTACAGCTTGTTATGGCCTTCGCCATTGAAACGGTGAGCGGCGGACCTGGATTACTGATGGAAGTGATCCAGGTCCAGCAGCAGAGTGGCCACTTGCTACCGTTGGACGAATCGACGGCCACCTTCCTCGATATGGATTTCTGTCGACTTTGCTTGATCCGGGGAGATGGTCAGCTTATTAGCGTCTTTAATGCGGAACTAGCAGTCGAGGGCAGGGAGCCACTAAATGCCAGGATCCATCGGTTCTTCGAGGTTGCGGTAAGATGTGTTTTGTGGTTATATTTTCGAATGTACGACAAAGTTTTGCCTTTTTAGATTAATGAAAACGACCTTCTGCCAACCCAAATTTGTGGTCAATGTCTTCTTCAGACCGAAAGCTGTACAGAATTCCGCGAGAATTGCATTCAAAATGATAGAAGATTGAGACAGTTGATATTCAGTGGGAACTCGCAAGAAATGTCAATACTATCTTTGGAAGCCACCTCGGAAATGTCTTACAGAAAAACAGAAGAAAGCACTGTAGATGAAAAGTCACAGGATCCTGAAGATGTTTCGCTTGAGGGGGAGGAACAAGAAGATGACCCTCAGGATGATATTGGACCGGAGGACGAAGAAGAGTTGCCGGAAACAATCGTAATTGATCCGATGAAAGATTACGAGAGTTCCAACCAAAGTGTACCGGAAGCATTTTCTGACGAAGATGATCCTGAAGATCGGCTCGTGATGGACGAAATTACCACGGAAGATATGAAAATGGAAAACACAAACGATTCTTCGGAAGATGTTCCAGAGGAAGAGAATAGGCCAATGAAGAAAATAGTCCACATGTGCAAGTACTGTGACGTGGCCTTTGCCCTGTCGAGCGCTTGTTACGTTCATGAAACGCAAGATCACGACATACTCGCCCCGTTTGGGTGTCCGTTTTGCGAGTTCAAGACGGTAAATCGAGGCTCGTTGATATCACACATCCGGAGCATTCACGGCATCGATCGGCCCTACATTTGTATTCAATGCAATAAAGGCTTCCACCGGAGGTCGGATCTCAAGAAGCACACATTTGTACATAGTGGAGTGCGACCGTTTGCGTGTGAAGAGTGCGGCAAAAGCTTTTCCAGAAACACAAACTTAACCAAGCATTTGAGGATTCATTCCGGATTCAAACCGCACATATGCAGTACTTGCCCTAGGTGAGTGTAGCAATGTATTCCTTCTATTGTATTCTCTGTATAAGCTATGGTTTTATTATTTTATGTTTTAGATCATTCGCCAACAAAGCTGACCTTTTGCGGCACCAAAACATTCATATGTCCTTAGGTAAACAGTTCTCATGCAGCAAATGTAACAACACATACGCTAGGAAGGACAAACTTCTCAGCCATCAGCGCACATGTTTTGCCAAAGCTCAACTAAAGCAGCAGCTCCAGCGACAGTTGGATCCGCAAAATATCGCACACACTACTGATAGCCTTCTAATCGGTTCAAAAGGAGCTTGGCCTGAGTACGACGGAGAAAATATGGTTATTTCCCTGAACCCTTACCAGGAGATTGAACCGATTGCGGCGGAAGAAGACCCAGGTATTCCGAACGCAGCACCGATATCGGCCGTGTCTAACTTTTCCAATGTAACGCTTCAACAATCAACTCCAGCTGGTGGTTCATCATCGCTGCAAACAAAGCTCTATTCCTGTCAAAAATGTCCCAAGAAATTTCTCTCAAAAAATACTCTCCACACCCATCAGCTGATTCATTCGGACGCTCGGAACTATCGGTGTCACACCTGTGACAAAAAGTTCATCCGCAAGCGAGAACTCGATCGACATTTGATTGCCGTACACTCGAACCACAAACCGTTCGAGTGCAAGCAGTGCTCAAAGCGGTTCTCGCGTAAAGACAAACTTTTGCGCCACGAGCGCGTCCACCGCGTTGATAAACTGTTCAGTTGCACCGACTGCGATGCTCAGTTCCTACGGAAGGAAGCGCTGGATACGCATCGCAAAATTCATTCCATAGCATCGATAATCCGGGAAGATCAGCACCGTCAGTTGTTCCAACAGCAGCAGCAACCTGCGCCACCTTCATCGATTCTGCCGTCCGATGTGATCATTATGATAGATCAAGGTGCTTCTGCTGTGACCCCTGGCCACGAGCAGCTCATGTTGGAGCAGATGCTGTCGGCGTATGGAGCAAGCGGTGGTGGAACAGGAGGAGGAACGCTGGGTCACACCGGCGATTCTGTTTTGCTATGAGTAAAGGCAGCAAACATCACACCCAAAACACATTCGGCAATTCCAATAATTTCTGTGGTAATAATCAAAAGTAAAATCTCTTAGCCGGGGCTTTAGCAGCGTTTCAAAATTCGGTATACGATAACCCCATGCCACAGACAAAAAGGATAGGGCGTGGACATTGGCACAATCAACCTCTCTTGGATCTGCTATGAACCCATTTAGGTTTCGGTAAAAAAACCTTTTTATCTATATTTTTATAATTTAGCTTTAAAATCTTAATTTATTGGATACTCCCCTTACTTTTTCGAAAACTTCGTTCCTTGTAAAAGATTTTTACCGAGTAAGTTAGTTTCCTTAAACAAATGTATTTATTGACCTACTCTTTGTGATTTGGAGAATCGGTAAATAATTTAGTTTCTCGTAAGGTTAATGTTGTATTACTTTTTTACACTTGTCTTTCTAATAAATCTAAATCATCTGCAGTAAATTTCGTTTTATTATTTCCATTTTCAAATATTTTAGAGAAAAACTTTGTTTTAAAAAGGTTTATTCTTGTTGTACTTCCTGTGCTCAAATTTACTTATAAATTATCTTAAATGTAAAGGTAACGAGAATTGGACAACTTGCCATTCTTTGGAAAATTATGAAATTCAAAAAACATTGATTTCAAAATAATTGACATGTAGTGTCATCTAAGAAAAAAAAATATCTATGTCTTTTTTCTAAAATGAAATTTAGAAGTCGAAAATTTAAAAAATAAAAGTGATAGATATTTGCTTTCCTAGGTCCCACAACAAAGAGCAACGAAAAGCAACTCGTCTATGGCAGCTTCTAATATGCGATAATCACTACACCAAAACGTGCTCTTAACGTAAAGGTTGACTTTCCGTAGTCGGCGTCGTAGTCTTTCGGCTGAAGAAGAAGCCTCTTAAATCACAAACCTTGACATTTTGACTCGAAAGAGTAAATCGCCGAAGAAGTTCTGAGAAAGATTCCGAGCTGTGCTGTGACGTCGTCTTCGCTGACTAATGTGTGCATGTGACTAAGTTATTTATGATATACAAGCGTGAAACAACTAATAATCTTTGACCGGTTTGTGATAAATTTCATACTCTTGATTTTTGGTAACCGGTATTCGATACAAAAACCAATAAGGAAGTGAGTTTAAAATTCTTTAACAGGTTGTTTCTAACTGAGTTCTAAGAAAATGGAACGTAGATTTCAGGAGTTTATCTTGTCCTCAAACGAATGCAACATGTTCTACATAAACATCTACGCCACGTTCACAGAAAGCTACAGGGAGTGTTTTGATGGCATATCATGAAGAAGCAATCTTGACGCAATGTAAGTAACGATCAATTTTTTTTGCGCGTCTTACGAGCTTGTGAAGAAGCTTCTCGGGAGCAGCATGGTTCATCTCATTATGAACATAGAGTTACTTTAAAATAGTTGAAATCTTCAAAAACTTTGACAAAAAAAAATACTGATGAGTTAAGTTTGGTATTATTTGGAAGATATGAACTTTTGAAACCCCTAACTCTTTCTCTGGGTGCATATCATTTAGGCGCAAAATATTTATAATATTTATTTTGTTCGCTTCTAGTTTACAAAAAATGGATGAACATGCTACTAAACATTTGATGTAACAATCATTATATTCTGTATTATCATTATTCTATTTCCGGTAGTTTCGGTATTCTACCCCACGGTGTGTTCTCTAAACCGGTTGAGTTTTTAACAAAAATATCATCAAAATTGAGTTTCGTTATTTTTCTTTCTAGTAAGACGTAAAATAAATCCCTCAATTGTCGTAAACGTTCAATTAGGGACTGGTAGGCCATGAATAGTAGGCAACGAAAGCGTTTTTGCGTCCCGTCGCTGAAATTTTATTTTTCAATATTTGAGCAGTGATTTTTATTGAAAAATGTGGAATTTGTCTACTACTGAACGGTCGGATGGTCCAATAGCTTGTAAAAGTTGTCGTTAATAGTGACACTGTTCCTATAACTGGATGGAATATTTCGAAACTTAGCGCTACCACAAAACTTGAGACAAGAGCCTGGCAGAAAATTCCTTCATCAATTCGGAGATTTGAGGCATTGTCTTGTTATTCGGTGAGATCATCCATACTAATATTTGATTCACGTAACATAATGTAATTGGTATTCAAAGAAATGTAACAAAGATAAGAATTCATAAGCGAATCGTTGGGGTTTGAAAGTTAAAAAGTTTCTCTTCATTTATTGTTAATAAAAAAAATTAAACAGTTTTTTAAGAAAGTTCGGATTCTGTACCATTGATTTGAATTTTTTTTCCCAGATTTGGGACCTTCACACATGTGAGTGAGTTTTGGATAAAAAAATAGTGTATTCGATTTTATCTTATAGGGCTTTTGCTACACACACATACAAGAGGTCTGTTGGGCACACATTAGAGGTTTTTATATGCGAAAAAAGCAAAATTCCATCAAAATGTTGGTTTTTCCATAAATTTTCAGTTTATCTGAAAAACATTCATAAAGTATATTTCGGATCATTTGTTAACAAGTGGAAACGATTCTGTGATATTTTATTGGATATCAGTGTGGGACAGGGGCGGTCCTAGAGTTGGCTCTTGGGGGGGGGGGGGGGGGTGATTTTCCAAATTTTCATAAATCAGTCAATAAGAAGGCTCGTAAATATCTGCTGAAAAAACGTTTATGTTGAGAGAGTTTTTTGAAGGGGGTGAAAGGGGGGGTGGTATAACAGTTGCAAATAAGACTTATATTTTGTGGGTTTGTATAGTTGTAGGGTTGTCATTTGAACAATTTTAAATTAGAGAAAAAAGTGAACAATTTTAAGACATTTTTTCAATACACTTATTTTGATATGCTTTTATAAATCATCTGCACATCTTAGATGTTCACTGCGAAAAAGTGTTGAAAAAAGATAATTTTCGTAATTTTTACAATTGGTAGTTTAAAAATTATAACTTTAAGAATTCTTTAAAGAGTTTGCCGATATAAATGTCATTTCACAAATGAAAATTAAAGACACATTTTTGTAGACGAATATAAAAAAAAGCTTCAAGTTATCCACAATATTTTTACTGGTCATCTTCATATTTGCGTAAGACCCTCACCAAAATTTTAATGATTCTCATTTTGCACCAATTCCAAAACAATTATTTGAGAAAAGTGTTCGTTTATAACTGCTCTGAATTAAAAACTGAATATTTAATTTTTTTTTTTTTGAAGTATTTTGCTGAATATTTGTTCGAAAGTATCGAATTATTATTAATTTTTGTTCCAATCCTTCAATTTTTAAGTATAAATTTAATTCTAAATAACCAAAATCATATTCTTAGGTATAAAGCTTTTAGAACTTCATTTTTATTTGTTTTTCTTGAATTTCAAGCTCTCATACTACTCTCATTTTTTTTTGTAACTGAATCCAAAGAAATACTAAGTAATTTGCAACGAATAATTTATGAAAAAGTGAAAAGTAGTATTTTTCATCATGCTCTCAATATTTCCAGATGTTTGAATAAAATAAAAGAATATAAAATAAAGAGTTAATTTCCTAAAGTTATTACTATTTCAATATTTCAGTGAAAAGTCATAATCAATTGCAATTGAAATAACACAAATTTCAGATTAAGAGTGGACTTGTAACCTAAATTATTAAGCTGGATTTCTACTCAAAATTTTAAATATTATTGTATAGATGAGTTTAAAACAGTATCGATGATATAATTGGTGTGAATCCTGATACCCAGCCGTGTTGGTCAAAAATAAGAAAAATGTTTTCCGAATGTTCAACTTGAGTGATTGCCTTGTTTCCGAGAAAATAGTCGGGGATGACGAAATAGTCTTATCTCACCTGGGACAAATTAAAACATAGGCAAGTTTTTAGAGCCTATGCTTTAAAAACTGAATTTTGAAATAAATTTCTGACCTCGATTTTTTATTAAATATTATCCGACATTTCTCGACATCAAACGTAAAAGTATGTAAATTAAAATTCTAAAAATCAGAAAAATTACCAAATTATGAAGAATCGTTTTATATCAATAAATCAAAATCGATCATTTTTGCTGCGTCAAGGCAAATGCAATCAAAGCTTGTTTTTTTTTTTCAAAAACACTTTCCACACTTGTGCACGGAGAGGGAGAAGGGGGTTAAAATCTAATTTTTTTTCCACGTGGTAGCTGAACGGCCCCAATCGCAGTTTAACAGTTAGAAGTCTTTTTTACTTCTAAAAAGGATCGAGATATGCTGATCCATCAAACATGGAGTGAAACCGAACTGCTTGTACTTGTAAGATAACAAAGTTATGGTCGAAACAGGTTTGCAGGTATTTATTGAACATACCGACTATTTGGTGAACATTTAAAAAAATTATCAACTCATGAGCATTAAAGATAACTTATAAGATTAGTAGAGATGAACCAGCTGAAAGCTGAAAATCTCTATAATAAAGACATTAAAAAAAAACTTATAAGATTAGTGAAACATTGTTTGATGTCAGAGATACACACGAAATTAAATTGCATGTTTCGCATAATCCCAAACTTTTTGCCGATGCACCATACTGAGGGGTGAGCCCAAACTTATGATCGATAACTTAAGTAGCTAAAAAAATGTGTTTTGATTTTTATTCAAATGCAACTCGAATTTTCAAATTCGGTCCACCCAACCCTGAACTGATCCCTGAACATATACATTTTGCCAAAAACATACGAAGAAGGTTTTGCTCATAGACTTTAGAATGAGATCAAAAGAAATGCAATATGTCATAAGATGAGTGAGATAAATATGGCCAAACAAATTAGCTTTATTTTGAGGGGGTGATCCCAAACTTATGGCCGGCAGCGTATATGGTCAGCAAATTCGAATTCAACGCTGTAAGTACCTCATCAAAAGTTATTTGGTGAAATTTGGTCCAGTGAATTGCAAGTTACAGCTCTTCTAGTTTGGCGGACCGACTTTTTTCAATCTTGAGCCTTTAAGTGATTAATACATTATTTTATTTAACCCTCATCCGCATTAGGGTGTCATTTTGACACCATTGCAAGTTTGAAGGCTTGTAACTTTTTTCAGATGCTTCAAAATACAAAAATTTCTTTGGGGACCCTAAATGAATTCAAAAGTTCTTCAATATTGCATCTTTACTTTTTTTATGGACGAACCCTGGAAGCCTGGACAAAAAAACTCCCTTTTCCGACTTTTGGTGTCATTTTGACACCACAAAAGTAAAATCTATTTAAGTCGTTTGAATTATTATGAACTTCATATAAAACTTATATCAATAGAAACCTTGTAATGTCAGTAAAATATGTTTAGAACATTATATACAGCTAAAGTTACAAGTTTTCTCGTTATTCAGTATGAAAGAAAAAAAATCCGAAAAAACATGCCTCACGAAAACTGCTGTAGTTAATATGTTACACGTCCAAAAAAATATTTGCCTTATGCATATGAAAGCTGAAGTTAATGTCTACATAATGAAAACAAGAAATAATTTTTTTAATTTTTTTTAATGCCGAAATAAGGCCGAAATCCAACCAAGAAAAGTACGACACGCATCATTATTTCGTCTGTCGGCTTCGCTCTCTGCCCGAATCACCACCCACCGTACCTACTCGGAGAGCAAACAAACACGTTTTGCTGGACGCGGTGCTTGTAGTTCTAGAAATTCAGGAATGATTTTACGTTTATAATTTTCATATTTTTGTGAAATCTCACAGCGTGATTTGTTGCACCTCACTAGAATGTAGATTAAATTAGCTTTCCAATGAATATACTTTTGATTGGTCCAAACAAAGTAAAAGCACTGAAAATCCGGGTACAACCTGACGGTGGACCACAAAAACAGATGAAATTTCAATTTGTAAAAAAATTGCGCAAAGTAGTGATCTTTGAAAAATTCCAGTAATTTCAATTTTTGTTGCATCAAAAATCTAAAGACAGCTAAATGTTGGAATTTTATTAAAGTTTGTAGTCATATTTTTTCTAAAACTCTACCATCGCTCAAACAGTATTTACTAGCAATCGAATGAAAGGTAGGTTTTTGAGACCACTTTTTTGAACTTTTTGTGACCATTTCATTAAAAAAAATTTTAAAAAATATTTCTTGTCTTCATGATGTAGGCATTAACTTCAGCTTTCATATACATGAGGCAAATATTTTTTTGGACGTGTAATATCTGAACTACAGCAGTTTTCGTGAGGCATGTTTTTTCGGATTTTTTTTCTTTCATGCTGAATAACGAGAAAACTTGTAACTTTAGCTGTATATAATGTTCTAAACATATTTTACTGACATTAGAAGGTTTCTATTGATGTAAGTTTTGTTTAAATCGGTTCACCACGCCAAAAGTTATAACGATTTGAGCTTGTGGTGTCAAATTGACACCACAAGTGCTGATTAGGGTAATGAAATCTAATGCGGATGAGGGTTAATAGACACCCCCACGGAGTGGAAAATTTTGAAAATTTATAAGTGCTCCTTCTAGGAAAATTTCTAAGATTTTATAGAAATTCCAGCGTTTGCGAGTATTTTGTAACGGTTTTTTACCGCTTGGGGGAGAGGTGATCACCCCGATCACCCCCCCCATAGGACCGCGCATGGTGTGGGACCAAACAAAACAAAAATGAAAAACAAGCCAACCATCATTTTAAAGCACATTTAACGGTTCCCCCAGATCCTTTGCTCACGTATTGGGGTCTATCATTTTAAATTTAGAACCAGGAAGATGAAATTAAGAGTTTTCGTCACGAAACTGATAAAGAAACTTGAGCAATATTTGTCCTGCTTCCACTAAAAACGTTCGTATCCTGTATAGAGTCTTCGTTTTCGTTAAAGAACCTCACCCAAAATTAGAAAAACAGCACTAACAAGTCAAAAAATGTTCTAGCTTTTGAAAAATGTATCGTACATAAGAAATTTTTCAAAAGTTTTCATAAATTCTTCAAAAAATATCTTTCTTTCGTCGATTCACATTTGTTTGCGGCTGTCACATTTGTTTGCCCAACGGCTTACTAATACTAATGCACTGTGCAAAAGCCCTATGTGATCAAAAGGTGAGCAACAGGCTTTCGAAAAAATCACTCAGAAATTGAATTTTAGATGGATTTTAACGATTGCTGCGATTGAAACGATTGTATTCAAAACACGTTTCTCGAAATTCTCTCAAGATTTTATTTATAACTTTATCTGTACATAATGAGAGCAAAAAATTAAAATTTTTTTTGGTAAAAATTTTGCCACATTTATTTTAGCACATTTTGAAAATTTTGCCATGCAAAAGCACTTTCAAGATCTGTGGCCTTCAATTTTTTTAACAACACTTGTTGTAGTTTCGCATGCTGTGATGCACAAATAGCAATTCTATCACATACGGCTGAAATAGAAACAGTGCTGTAAAAAAACAACGCCCAAAGATCTTGAAAACATTTTTGCATGGTAAAATTTTCAAAATGTCAAAATTTCTACCACTTTTTCCCAACACCAGTGAACTTGCTCTGAGAATATGAAGGAATAGTATTCGGTTCCAACAGGTGTTAGGTCGTGCTCATAACGCATTCAAGAAATGTACTGGTATTCTTTTGCTTTAGTGCTTTCGACTTCCAACTTCCGCTAAATGAATGAATTATGACATGGAAATCTAACTTTCACACTCGCAGTGCAATGCGTGCCGCACTTAAATCTTATAATTCTGCTTTGGTGAGTCCGTTCCGAAGAATAAAGCTCATTTTTTAGGCTTAATTGTACAATAACGCTATTATTTCAAATTTTTAAATTGTCATTAATTTTTTCAGCTAATATTATCTCAATCGTTTACTGGCATTTTCAAAGCTGGGAAATGTGATTCCATGCTTGGAATTTATCATTGAAATGGCATTCAGTGAAAAAATGGCCTGATATATAAAGCACAACAATAAACTTAATTGACAATGAATATTCATAATTCGAAAAAACTATATACATAACTAGAGGAGAACCAGTTGAAATGATAAAAAACGCAAATATAAATAGTCCCAAAAATTTCAAAACTTTGATTTATAAATTGTTTATGCGAATCTTTGCATTGCATCTAATTTGCTTTGCATCTTGACACATAATAGGAGTTTCATTAGGAAACTTCCAGGAGCTCAGGAGCATATGTTTTACCGTGGCGACATCGCTTACCAAGGTGAATTCCATGCCACATCCAAGGTTGCCGAAAAAAAATTCTGTGTTTTGGCGAAAAAAAAATCTGAGTTTCTGTGATTTTACCTAAAAATTCGGTGATGGTTTTCTGTGACGCCGTCTTTTTTACATTTTACTGGCTTAAAATCAATTAACCTTACTAATCGTATCATATTATTCCAATCTAAACATATAAATCTAAAATTTATATTGACATCTTAATTGAAAATTTGAAAACACGTACAAAATTGAAAAAAATCTGTGAAATCTGTGAAATCTGTGAATATTCCTTAAAATTCTGTGTTCTGGTGAATTGGTGACCAATAATTTTTCAGATAACGTCAATTTTATGTCCCATAAACCTTTAAACTTTTGATGTCAACCTTAAAACCTAGATGTGGTGTGATTATCTGTGGATATTAAGTTTTTATAAGCCATTGAAGTTGAAAAGTGTTGCATGATGCCCCAGTTGACGGTACCAAATGATAGTTAAACTATTTGAACTAAAAGTTATGACTGAACCATGTAGGTAGACAATCAAAATAGTCTGCAGCAAAAGATATTTCCACACATTTCGAAACGGGTTGTTCTGGCAGACAGTTTCAACCAGGTGACACCGGCCGTCTTTTTCCCCTCCATCTGACCGTTTGATTCAAATTCTGCGCTGACCTTCCCCCCATGCCTCGTGATTACATCTATTCATACCACACTACACGAAGATGCTGGGCCCCCACATCGCGAGATGTGTTGTTCTGTGCAATATCGAGAATAGGCAGATGAGCAGCGACTTATTCCATATACCTATCTACACGCTCTGAGGCGGGAAGAATCGATCAGTTCCGATTCAGAATTTGGCGAGAACAGTCCTCTACAGTTAAGCAGATTTAGTTATTTGGAGTTTGTTCCGGTGTTGTTCAAAAGTTTATGAAACAATGAGAAGTGTTGCGATTTCGATAGCCGTCACCGGCGTTGTGATTCTGTTTTGTTTACATGGTAATTAATTTGTGTTTTGTTGTAATCTTGACCCTATTTATACACAAAGTTGCATCTCTAAAATTAATTGAATATGCCCCAATCGGAGAGTTTGATAATCTACCCACAAACTATTGCGCCCAATTTTTTTCTGCAGTGCCTGAGATTAGAATAAAAAAAAACGTTTGAAAGCTACATAACTACAACTGTAATCAGTTGTTAACCTGTTGTGTAGCAGTTTAATTCAACTATCCCTTGTTGTAAAAATTGAATCGGATCCGACCCGCTTTTCGATGATGATGGGTGTGAATTTTTGTCTAAACCTTCGACAGGCAGTAGATAATTGTAAATTTGCAGCGCAAAGTGAGTGTAAAGTGAAGGTCACGAAACGGCGTTCACGTGTGGGTGTTTTTAAGGGTGTGGGGAAGGCGCAT
>NW_026598360.1:0-32219 GCF_029784155.1 Uranotaenia lowii | reverse complement strand
AAGGTAATTTTTAGCCAAGTTTCACAAGAAAAACGTTACACAGCGCAAAAATATCACCAAATTTTAGTTTTAAATCGACAAAAAGCCCATTGCATATTACTTTAAGCAGTGTTAAAAAGCCAAATATTGTTCGTTACATTAAAATGCATCAGTGCATATTTTTCTCATAATTTAAATGCTTGTCAATTTTTAGAAAAATGTGATTTTCTGATAAATTCCATACATTTTTCAGTTTTTTCCATAACTATTTTTCAGGGCCTCTTACCAATACGTTGAAAAGCAGCGGAATAGCCTACCTTGTATATTTCAAAGTACTATGGTTTTGCCCGAGGTTTGAACCTCAAGCAGGCGGTTGCAACCCGTATAAGTTGTCAGTATTGGGGGTAAGCATAAGGGTGAGTATAGCAAGCGACCATATATTTGCATCGTCCCGGGTGACGATTTTGTTTATTCAGAAAAAGTTTTGCCTAAGCTAGCATCAAGCTTCTGCAAATGAAATTGAAACAAAAATAATAATAATAAATAAAGGAAATCAGAAATCACTTACTCTTGTTGTTCAGGTGTTCCCTTTTCCGGTCGCCTTTTGAGCTGAGAAGCCTGTGTTAATCAGTTCTTCCAGATTTTTCTCCTATCTTTGATGAGCTGCTGATGTTGGGGAAAATTTGGTCTTGCTGGTTTGATACGGTCCGAAGGGCTGCTAGCTACGAAGTTTGGCATGGACCAGTATTGTGCGGAAAATGTTGTTACATCCTGGGTCAGCTGTTTGAGGACTGTTGATTTTCTTATGTATAAGAATTAAAGCAATTGTAGTACAAGATTTGAAGGGATTTTTAGTCAACCACTTCGATTTTACCTGAAATTCATGTGTATGTTACATTGAATCCAATTGTTGTTTACCAATACCAAGAAAACATTGATCACGATGTTTTCCATACAAACATCCGTCCAAAAAAGAATGAAATCGCCTGTTGGACATTAATGAACCTCATTTTCAAACCGGCCCAATTTTTGATCGCGTTAATCGATTTTGACGAATCTTGGCCGAACATGGTTGAACTCGAAAACCGTCCGTTCTTACTGCCGTGGTCAATCCGTAGGAGCTTTTCAGTGTCAAAAATCTTAACTTTGAATTCATTGAGAGACACCGAGACAGTCCGATTGATAAAAAAAATTTGGTATAGGTGTTAAGCAAATTTACATCGTCAGTTGTTTTGACATTTTTATACACTTCCCAAGCAACCAGAATTCCCTTGAAAAGGTTTCATAGAAGCTCAATCAGCTCTCGTTCATGTCTAAAGAGAATGCTAATCAACCCAAAATTTAAGTTCTTAAAGCTACTTTCAAGTTCGTTTAGGTGGCTGTAGAGAACGCTATTCAGCTTCTAACAGAATGTCAAAAAACTTCTACGCTCAGAAAAAAATCCGATTGACAGATTGCTCTGACAACCAGATGTCAGATTGCTAGGTTGCAGGTCTATCATGGTCTATCTCATTGATTTTAATTATATTGTTTTGATTACAAAAGCTGCTTATGCCTAGAGAATTGAACCGCTGCTCTCTAGGTTGCAATGAAACTCACCAGCCTCTCAACCAATCCAGCAAAAGTTTTTTTTTTGTTTCGATTATAGTCGTTTTAACATCTTTATGTCATTCGCGACTTATATCAACGATGCAGTTGGCGGACAGTCATTGAAAAACGTATCCGGTACAACCGTGATCGATGTTTACTCTTGGGCTCGAACTCACGGACATCGGATCAGGAAGCAACTGACTTGCCAACTGACCTATATCACAAGCCCTGCAGCAAAAGTTCATTGCCACTGTTTAAACTTAATGTCATTTAAGATGATAGAATGGGTTAATCAATAGATTGTACCTTATTTCGTTTGAAGGACTTTCAGTACACAATATGAATAATAACAAAAATTCGCATCATCAAAAATTTATTTGAATATCTCAACATTTATGAGAAAAATTCGAAAAAATCTTGAATTCCATTTGTAAATATCAGTACAGATATAAACAAAACAAACACCATGACAAGAAATTGACAGACATTTTTGACATGTCGCTTAGAATTCCCATATAGGTTCTTTAAAACACCATGAAGTATCTTAATGGTGCGTTAGAAAGTGTTATGCGAACGTTTCCTGAAGTAACTTTTTCGCGACAAGAGTCACCTGAAGTTCCCGAAAAACATTTTTTCAGCCAAATCTGAACTTTGGTTGCTTGGTTTACCACCTTAATGTGAACATATGACATGATGAATTGAGGAATAGATGAATATCGTTGATCGCCGTCATTGATTCTTGATTTTTAACATGAGCAGGAAAACTTAACTACTCGTACCGAAGTTCAAAAAACCCATAAGCAGCCAAATTTCCTCTTGAAAAATTTATGACAATCGACAATGTTACCGTCAATGCTCAAACAAAATTTGGGATATGTATCATATACGATTTTACTTGTATTGACAACGCCTTCCAAATGCTTAGAAAACGGACAAATGAAGCCGCCAAAATAAAGTGTTTTCCTTTTGTTTGTGCCTGCTGGGTACTCCCCCGTCATCGTAGAAAGGGCAAACACAAACATTGTTGATTGTTGATGGTTCCCCTTTGTTTCATTGTTGGAATTTCATGCTCATCATTGGCACCAGTGTGTGTTTGTGTAGGGGTGCGATGCCAAATTGAGGCCCACTTAAAATAATTCATGCTGTGTGTTGTTATGTGCGCCTTCTTACATGAGCTCTTACTATTGATTGTTTTATTGTTAGGTGAAGACACATTTTTGGGCATCGAAAGAAAGTGTCGAAACAGCTGACGATGATAAATGGCGTGGTTCATTGTCACGCACCATGAATCAGCTATCATAGCCTACTATACACTTTGTCACACGTGACCTTGAGCAACAAAAATGCGATCACGTTTTAGCTTCGGTTGGTCTCTTAGATGGTACGTGTTAAGACCAAGCTCGTTTTTGAACAATTGATTAATGGTACAGCAAATGGTTTTATGCTTGACGGAAAATGAAAGTGTAAAACAATGCATATTGAATTAGCGTCGCAAAATCGATGAATTAGTCCCACAACAATATGTGAACAGTGATGTGGATATGAAGTAATTTTTGAATTACTACTACTGTAACAAACATTTTATTCCTATTTTTTTTCCTTTTTTTTGCAGTGTGTGGACCACCAGCGATACCGGCTAATTCCCGGGTAACAACGGAAGCTGCCACCGATGGAGGGCGTGGATTGCGATCGGCGAGATACGAGTGCGATTCCGGCTATGAACTGTTCGGCCAGGAGACCATCAAATGTGACCCAGTGAGAGGCTGGGATCGTGATTTACCCTTTTGTGGTAAGTATATGATATTGGGGCGTTGTACGATCGACCGGGTTCGAAAATTGCCTGGGAGAATCGGGAACCGTAGCTAGAAAGTGAAACTTCTCACACTTTCAATATGTGTACCTACCTCTCCTAACATTCGTCAGACGACGACGACGACGACGTTAGCTTCTTTTTCACATAAATTATAGACTACCGCGAATTCGTCTCAGTTTAGTGTGGCGGATGATCGATAAATTGGAAGAGAGCGATCAAAGCTTGATGGGAAAACAACCTGCAACTTTAAGAGGTTCTATGACACTAGCTATTGGCAACGGCCTGCAATTATTAGGCGTCTTCCATCCTAGCTAACCATGACAAGTTGCATCTTAGCGGTTGTTTTTTTTTTTGCCTAGCCACATTTTGCTTAGCCACAAGGCTCACAGTAGGCCATGGGCGATGAATTAGGACGATTCAAATAATTTGAATTTATGTTGTACAACGTTCCTACTCTGTAGAACTACGCTTGAATGTTTGAAGTCGATGAAAAAAAAATCAATTTGACACAAGTCAATTGAAAATGGTAACAGCAATAAAAAAAATTTAAAACCAGTCACAACATGGAGAAATAAAAATAAATGGTGTTCAATGCAATTTTTTTTTCTAAATAACAAATTTAAATTTTGAATTGGAATTTTTAATTCTAAACTTTGAAATCTGAACTCTGAATTTTGAATTTTTCACCTAAAACTTGAATCTAAAGTATGAATCTGAGAAATTTATTGAATTTCTATTTCTGAATTATCTGTCTGTAGCTTTCGAAAGTTCAATCACATCAGAGCTTTCCGTCAGAATGTAAAAGCGACATTTCATTTGTTTATACAGACAACAAAGTCGCATCCCCCAAATTAGACATTCTTTTGTTCAATTCAACCGATCAGCAGACCGCAACGAGCAAAAGGAAAGTGTTTTTAAATCTGCGTATTATTTTTATTTGTTTACTAGTTGACCCGGTGTGCTTTGCTACACCTTTCAAAATCAAATGATATTTTAAATTTTTTTCAAATTTTTATTGTTTTATTGGCATTATTTTAAATTAAATTATAACATAATTCATAAGCAACCGCTATGAAATGAGAGCTGCAGCTAGAGTTTCAAATTGCAACACAAAGATAACTTAAACCAGTGGTTTTCAAAGTGGTCCCTACCGCCCCCTTGGGGGCGATGAGAGCTTCCAGAGGGGCGGTGAGTTCATTTTTGAAATTTGGGTGGCGTTGGAAGGGCTCAGGGGGGTGGTGAGGTCGTAATTCACATTTTCACAAATCTCGAAAGAACGTTTCTTTGAAATAACAACGAGTAAATTCAATGTAAAATAATGAAATTTCGATACAGAACTAAACATCTGGTTCAAGTCTAAAATATCTTTAATTTCACAGAGCTGCATGCAAATTTTTTTTCCAGTATCTCAATATTTTTTGTCTTAAAATGTATCTTAAAGATTTTTTTTGTGAATTGTCACAGATTTTGCATACGCTCTTCATGTTGATCTTGTTTTGTAAGGTTATTTTAAGTTATACTAAAATAGATTCATTTTAGATGGCAATGCTTGATATTTTTTTAAATGTATTGTCTTAAAAATATATTTTTTATAAGAATATATGAAAGATTTGTTTTAGCTAAGAGAATTTTGATTTAAATTTCGTATTTGTTCATCTTTATTTCAATCGGTTTAAAAAAAATCCATTGTGCCGTTTTCCATCGATAAACTTTTAATCTGTTCCGTATTCGGTTATCACTAACATTTCCGAATTTCAGTTATTAGAATCTAATTTAAACTTTAAGATCCGTGAATGCTGCATGACTTTGAACAGGACTCAAATTCAAATATTCAAAGTTTGAAATATAAAGATTCGTTTGACATAAGTAAATCAGAATCGACCATTTTACCCCCTACCCGTTTGGCCCTCATATAGCCTCAAATAAATTTGAATGAACTTTAGTTAAGTCTTACAACATCTTAAAGCCAAAAGCTAATGGGTATTTAACGATCCAGATTATCATTTTTTTAAAGGTTTCATAAAAATTGGCCCAGGGGGCGTTCAGCTCGAAAATTTGGCAAAAGAGGGCGATGAGTGAAAAAAGTTTGAAAACCACTGACTTAAACTAATATTCTGAATCTTGCTCTATACATTTGTGTTAAAGATCTGATAATTTTAATCTGTCTGGAGGGTCTCAAATTAATCGTAGGCAAACAATTTTATTTATAAAATATGGTTGTTTTTGCTTGATATGTTCTGGATTCATGCTAAAACTGATAAGACGGCCTCCCTCCTGTCCTTCCAATCATCCCCTGCTGAATGGAGATCGTGATCTTTAATAAACATACCCATTTTTTTTCGTTCCCAAAAATCCTCTTATATCAAATATAGTTCCGTTGGTTGAGCTTTTTAAGTTTTTTAAGCTTACAACAAAATGTATATGGAGCCTCCTCCTTTCTTCCCCTCTCCGTAGAAACATAACTCGTAACCAAGTACCTTTCCATGCCATATTTGTTTCCATTTGTTGGCTTCGTTAGCATAAATTGAGAAAAAATTGTACTGGGCTCCAATCCCTTCTCCTATATAATCACTGAAAGAAGGATGGTGTGTCAGATAATCAAAGAATCATATCAAAATGATTTTCCATGATAAGTTTTGTCCATTTTTTCGATTTAAAAAAAAAGTTACATGTAAACCTCCTCTTCTCTTTTTATATTCCCAATTCTATCATCCTACTGCAAGAAAGGAATTGTTTCACATAGAAAAAGTGTTTTTCGTACTCAAATACTTTTTGATGCCAAATATGGTTTCATTTGCTGGATGAATTCTCGAGTTATGCAAAAAAATTGTATGGAAGCCCCCCTTTCCCCCTTTATATCTTTCCGCTGAAAAAAAGGTTGGGTTCCATTTATAATAGAAACATTTCTCGTTTCCAACTACCCTCACATGTCAAATATGGTTCAATTTGCTCGATCAACTCTCTAGTTATACTGAAAATTGTAAGGGAGACCTCTCCTACCCTTTTTCATTCACCTCTTTGAAGGAGTGAGGGATACCAAATATTCATAGAAGAAATTTTTCGTACCCAAATATCGTTCCATGCTAAATTTGATTCCATTTGCTGTTGTAGCTCTTGAGTTATGCAGTAAAAATTGTATAAAACTCCCCTCCCTCTTTCCTTTCTCCCCGCTGGAAGAAGGAAGGGGTCTCAAACAATCATTAGAACATGTCACGTTCCCAAATACCCGCCCATGCCAAATTTAGTTCCATTTGCTTAATTTGTTTTTGAGTTATGTAAACAATTATAAAAGAGCCCCTTCCCCCTTTATATCTCCCTACTGGAAAGAGGGAGGGGTCTCAAATAATCATAGAAATATTTGTCGTATCCAAATACCCTCCCATGCCAAATTTGGTTCCATTTGCTTTATTAGTTTTTGAGATGTATAAAAAAAATATGAAAGAGGCCCCCTCTCCCTTTCTACTGGAAAGAGGGAGGTTTCTCAAATAATCAATGAAATATTTTTCGTATCAAAATACCTTCCCGTTCCAAATTTTGTTCCAATATCTTGATTAGTTTTTTAGTTATATGAAAAGTTGTAAGGTAGCCTCCCCCCCCCCCCCCTTCCTTTCTCTCCACTGAGAGGAAGGAGGGGTACCCTTATATTCATAAAAATATTCCTCGTTCCCAAATACCACCCCATGCCAAATTTGATACCATTTCCTTGGTGGGTTCACAAGTTATACAAAAAATTGTCTTGTGTTTGGGAGGCCCCTCCTCCCCTTCATAAGAGAGGGAGCCATAATAGGAACCTTCCCCGGCCTCCAATATCCCCACCTGCCAAGTTTCACGCAAATCGGTTCAGTAGTTTCCAAATCTATAGGGAACAGACAGACAGACAGACAGACAGACAGACAGAAATTCATCTATATATATACGATCACGGTATGAATTTCCTTTTTTTTTTACCATGAATTCTAAAGCGGTCCTATTTTATGTCGCGTTATTTTAGTCAGTAAGTATGCTTGAAACGCATTTTAAAATAAAGGACAATTGTTTTAACTACGGATGATTTCAATTTCTTCGAAGAATGGAATTTGCAATTTGTAAATGGTTTGATGCACTGAAATGGAAGTTTTTTCTCAAAGTTTTGTCACTTTCTGTTTTGGATTGAGCTGTGGTCCTATTCTATTGTCCGACACTGTATACTAGCAGACCCGGTAAACGTCGTCTTACCATGTTAAACTTGGCGACCATTTTCCATTTTTTCCTAATTTTTTTTTACATTTCCCTCCTTTTCGTTTACTCGAATTGTCCCGCTTAATTCTATCTCAGTTAAATGATCTGTTAAATGAAATCTCTGTCGATTTCGTATACTGAAAATTACTTTTTATTTTTATTCAATCAAAAAATGCAAATTAAATTTCTTCGAACTTTATCCCAATGAATCGAAGAACCGGTTGGTTTTGAAGGAGGAAAAAAATATGGTAAGATTTTTTTTGTTATTCAACCAAATCACAGCATTTTTTCTACTTTATCTTAAAGGGCCTATGTGCCAATTTAACCCATTATTCTAAAGATTCTAATTGAAGCATTGGGAGGCTCTGATTTCAAAACTTCCTGAACATTGTTAGTGGTGATCTGCAATTTCATTTAGGATCATGTAATATTTTCAAGATTCAATAACATTTAATTGAAAAGCGGATTTTTAAAAATTAAATAGATCTAAAAGAAAAAATCTGTTCATCGAATTTCACTGAATGCTGTTTAACTGAAATACCTTGATTTACAAAGAAATTTAAAAAAGTTGAAAGTTTGCACTTGCTCTAGTATACCTTCTTTATTGAAGATTCTTCCGGAAAATGCATATCCACACTTTTTGTTATGAAAAAGTAGATTATTTTATTGATAACTCCAACTTACGCATGCAAAAAGTCAAAAAGTTCAATCCTATCTAATCTATTTCAAAATTAACCAACTATAATATCAAAACATGTATAAATAAACGTATTTTTTAATTTAAAAAAAAAACAAAAAAAAGGACAGACTCTTGTTCAGTTAATGTGTCTGTTCTTTTTCATCGGATTTTGTTGTTCTAAACATTTGAAGACGCCTGATACATCTTCAGTTAAGTACATTTGTACATGTTCAAAAAATGTTTTCGATCTATATCTGTCGAAAACATCTTACTATTTTTTCTGTTATCAAAATGAATCAAAACTAACCCAACTTCACCCAACCCAATTTCTTTTTTTAAAAAAACGTCCTCAAAGTGTCATACCATTATTTAACTAAATTCATATTTTTGACAACAATTGGCTACTTCAATTAACACGCAATCAACATAGTTTTAATTTTTAAAATCGTTTGAATGGTTTTAAATCGATTGGTAAAATTTCAATGTTAGTCACATCTAGGATTCATTAACATGCACAAATAAGCTGGGAATCATGCCAACAGAATATTCTAAAAATAATTTCATTTGAATCGTTTGGGTCATTCTGGAGGAGACTTGGTCTGTAATTCTGTTAAAGAAATCTTAGTTCTGGTTTTCGAGATATAAAATCCAAAATTTTAAACCTTATAAAGCCATGAAATCAAAAATGAATAAGTTCAATCCAATTCGAATAGCCATGCCTAATGATACCAAATATGAAACCTTTAGATCGATTTCAATGCATGTAATGAAACCAACCCTTCACTTTACTCTACTCTTTTTCAGGCACCAATGTGGCTTACCGAAAGCCAGTAAATCAATCATCGGCAACACGAGCCGGCCCGGCGGGTTTCGCCAATGACGGCAAACCGGGTAACCAGAACCCGGACGGCCAGGAGTGCTCGGAAACGCAGAAAGAGCCATCGCCCTGGTGGCGAGTCGATCTACTCACCCCGGAAGCCGTGCGTGTGGTTCGGATTACGACTCGAGGTTGCTGTGGTCACCAGCCGCTGCAGGATTTGGAAATCCGCGTGGGTAACAGCAGCACGGATTTGCAGCGAAACCCTCTGTGTGCCTGGTATCCGGGAACGATGGACGAAGGAACGACGAAGAGTTTTACTTGCGCAAGACCACTCATTGGGCAGTACGTAACGATCCAGCTGGTGGGCGTGGAAAGCAGTCTCAGTTTGTGTGAGGTAGAAGTTTTCTCCAATGATGAGTTTTCACCGGATCGTTGTGCGGCTCCAAATCTGAACGCCGATACGGTTTTGACCACCTTTGCCAAAACGTGCTACGAGTTCCACATCACCCGGGGGGAGAGTTTCGATAAGGCTCGACAAGTTTGTCAATCGCATGGTAAGTCTAATTTTCTGTTACAAATGTCACAATATGTACAATTTCATAATGATCATATACAGTACCGTTCATAATTGTATAGAAGCACGCACACTGTCACTTCGACTTTGAACTTCCATAACTTTTTACTCTGATGATATTTTTTGATCAAATTTTCTGCGTTAGATAGATCAACTATCACACTATTATACCACAAAATTTGAGCTTTCTGGAGTTTGTGTGGTCTGAGATACCGAGTAATTCTGCGAAAATCGGACTTTTTGAACTTTTACCATTCAAACTGCAATATCTCAGAAACTACAATACATTTTTTTTTTTTTAATTTTGCAGAGTGATTGTTGAAATATAATGCTAACATGTCTGAAGTTTTTGAAAAGTTCTATCGATGGGATCAAAAGTTACGCGAGGTACAATATATCAGGCATGAACCTAAAAATTCGACGATTCCGAGCCCTGATCAGTAGGCTCGAGTTCGATACCTGTTAAAAGTGTTTTTTTTTTTCATTTACCATTCATGATCGATGCATTTTACACTAAACGGTGAGGCGTAGATCCTTCAAACAAAGCAATACTGGAATAATGTATGACTTTTTGTAGAATACAAGCAATTCACACACACTCATACATTATGTTTTTGGTGCTTTGCATCACCCGCCAAGATGCTTCCTACCATGAAATGCAACAATCACAATAATCGATCATGAATGGTAAATGGAAAAAAATCACCTCGAACAGAAATCAAACTCTAGTCTTTTGATTACCTCTCCGACACCTTACCAATATGCCACAACGTCAGACGTAAACTAGTCAAGCTGTAGCTCTAAAATTCAGTTGACTACATCGAGTTGAATTCGCTGCTAGATTATACGGCAGAAAACGCTCATCGTGCCCCGATTAAAATTGCTCTGTTCGCCCGAGCCGACAAATTTAAGTAAAAACGTGTTTTAAAATTGATTAAAGTGAAAAATCAAAAATTTTATGATGGTGAAAATTTAAAAACAATGTGTACATAATACTGCAATGCGTACATTAAAGTTCAAGATGATCTTAATGCCATAAGAGATTATTTCGTGGTGCTCAAAAATTATAATATTTTCGTCACTTGAGAACCTAGCTGGGTTTTTTAAAATATCTCTGTAAAGATGTTAAGGAGATAAATTTTTTAGTGAAAAATTAATACTATAGGAAGTATGAAACAAATCCTCATGAAAATTTACTAAACAAAATACGTACTTTTGTAGAAAAGAGGGTTGCTAATTATGCCCCGGGAGCTCGTTATGCCCTTATCTCTCCTACGAACCGCGTAAAAAAATCGCGTTAATTCCAGAAAACCGTGTAAAAAAAACTTGATGTTGGGACAGGGAGGACCTGACATGAATGACATGACAATGACATGACAATGACATGACAATGACATGACAATGACATGACAATGACATGACAATGACATGACAATGACATGACAATGACATGACAATGACATGACAATGACATGACAATGACATGACAATGACATGACAATGACATGACAATGACATGACAATGACATGACAATGACATGACAATGACATGACAATGACATGACAATGACATGACAATGACATGACAATGACATGACAATGACATGACAATGACATGACAATGACATGACAATGACATGACAATGACATGACAATGACATGACAATGACATGACAATGACATGACAATGACATGACAATGACATGACAATGACATGACAATGACATGACAATGACATGACAATGACATGACAATGACATGACAATGACATGACAATGACATGACAATGACATGACAATGACATGACAATGACATGACAATGACATGACAATGACATGACAATGACATGACAATGACATGACAATGACATGACAATGACATGACAATGACATGACAATGACATGACAATGACATGACAATGACATGACAATGACATGACAATGACATGACAATGACATGACAATGACATGACAATGACATGACAATGACATGACAATGACATGACAATGACATGACAATGACATGACAATGACATGACAATGACATGACAATGACATGACAATGACATGACAATGACATGACAATGACATGACAATGACATGACAATGACATGACAATGACATGACAATGACATGACAATGACATGACAATGACATGACAATGACATGACAATGACATGACAATGACATGACAATGACATGACAATGACATGACAATGACATGACAATGACATGACAATGACATGACAATGACATGACAATGACATGACAATGACATGACAATGACATGACAATGACATGACAATGACATGACAATGACATGACAATGACATGACAATGACATGACAATGACATGACAATGACATGACAATGACATGACAATGACATGACAATGACATGACAATGACATGACAATGACATGACAATGACATGACAATGACATGACAATGACATGACAATGACATGACAATGACATGACAATGACATGACAATGACATGACAATGACATGACAATGACATGACAATGACATGACAATGACATGACAATGACATGACAATGACATGACAATGACATGACAATGACATGACAATGACATGACAATGACATGACAATGACATGACAATGACATGACAATGACATGACAATGACATGACAATGACATGACAATGACATGACAATGACATGACAATGACATGACAATGACATGACAATGACATGACAATGACATGACAATGACATGACAATGACATGACAATGACATGACAATGACATGACAATGACATGACAATGACATGACAATGACATGACAATGACATGACAATGACATGACAATGACATGACAATGACATGACAATGACATGACAATGACATGACAATGACATGACAATGACATGACAATGACATGACAATGACATGACAATGACATGACAATGACATGACAATGACATGACAATGACATGACAATGACATGACAATGACATGACAATGACATGACAATGACATGACAATGACATGACAATGACATGACAATGACATGACAATGACATGACAATGACATGACAATGACATGACAATGACATGACAATGACATGACAATGACATGACAATGACATGACAATGACATGACAATGACATGACAATGACATGACAATGACATGACAATGACATGACAATGACATGACAATGACATGACAATGACATGACAATGACATGACAATGACATGACAATGACATGACAATGACATGACAATGACATGACAATGACATGACAATGACATGACAATGACATGACAATGACATGACAATGACATGACAATGACATGACAATGACATGACAATGACATGACAATGACATGACAATGACATGACAATGACATGACAATGACATGACAATGACATGACAATGACATGACAATGACATGACAATGACATGACAATGACATGACAATGACATGACAATGACATGACAATGACATGACAATGACATGACAATGACATGACAATGACATGACAATGACATGACAATGACATGACAATGACATGACAATGACATGACAATGACATGACAATGACATGACAATGACATGACAATGACATGACAATGACATGACAATGACATGACAATGACATGACAATGACATGACAATGACATGACAATGACATGACAATGACATGACAATGACATGACAATGACATGACAATGACATGACAATGACATGACAATGACATGACAATGACATGACAATGACATGACAATGACATGACAATG
The DNA here is from genome assembly GCF_029784155.1 of Uranotaenia lowii. NCBI lineage: Eukaryota > Metazoa > Arthropoda > Insecta > Diptera > Culicidae > Uranotaenia > Uranotaenia lowii. Next base: position 18,777 of record NW_026598360.1, on the reverse strand, counting down.
ACATGACAATGACATGACAATGACATGACAATGACATGACAATGACATGACAATGACATGACAATGACATGACAATGACATGACAATGACATGACAATGACATGACAATGACATGACAATGACATGACAATGACATGACAATGACATGACAATGACATGACAATGACATGACAATGACATGACAATGACATGACAATGACATGACAATGACATGACAATGACATGACAATGACATGACAATGACATGACAATGACATGACAATGACATGACAATGACATGACAATGACATGACAATGACATGACAATGACATGACAATGACATGACAATGACATGACAATGACATGACAATGACATGACAATGACATGACAATGACATGACAATGACATGACAATGACATGACAATGACATGACAATGACATGACAATGACATGACAATGACATGACAATGACATGACAATGACATGACAATGACATGACAATGACATGACAATGACATGACAATGACATGACAATGACATGACAATGACATGACAATGACATGACAATGACATGACAATGACATGACAATGACATGACAATGACATGACAATGACATGACAATGACATGACAATGACATGACAATGACATGACAATGACATGACAATGACATGACAATGACATGACAATGACATGACAATGACATGACAATGACATGACAATGACATGACAATGACATGACAATGACATGACAATGACATGACAATGACATGACAATGACATGACAATGACATGACAATGACATGACAATGACATGACAATGACATGACAATGACATGACAATGACATGACAATGACATGACAATGACATGACAATGACATGACAATGACATGACAATGACATGACAATGACATGACAATGACATGACAATGACATGACAATGACATGACAATGACATGACAATGACATGACAATGACATGACAATGACATGACAATGACATGACAATGACATGACAATGACATGACAATGACATGACAATGACATGACAATGACATGACAATGACATGACAATGACATGACAATGACATGACAATGACATGACAATGACATGACAATGACATGACAATGACATGACAATGACATGACAATGACATGACAATGACATGACAATGACATGACAATGACATGACAATGACATGACAATGACATGACAATGACATGACAATGACATGACAATGACATGACAATGACATGACAATGACATGACAATGACATGACAATGACATGACAATGACATGACAATGACATGACAATGACATGACAATGACATGACAATGACATGACAATGACATGACAATGACATGACAATGACATGACAATGACATGACAATGACATGACAATGACATGACAATGACATGACAATGACATGACAATGACATGACAATGACATGACAATGACATGACAATGACATGACAATGACATGACAATGACATGACAATGACATGACAATGACATGACAATGACATGACAATGACATGACAATGACATGACAATGACATGACAATGACATGACAATGACATGACAATGACATGACAATGACATGACAATGACATGACAATGACATGACAATGACATGACAATGACATGACAATGACATGACAATGACATGACAATGACATGACAATGACATGACAATGACATGACAATGACATGACAATGACATGACAATGACATGACAATGACATGACAATGACATGACAATGACATGACAATGACATGACAATGACATGACAATGACATGACAATGACATGACAATGACATGACAATGACATGACAATGACATGACAATGACATGACAATGACATGACAATGACATGACAATGACATGACAATGACATGACAATGACATGACAATGACATGACAATGACATGACAATGACATGACAATGACATGACAATGACATGACAATGACATGACAATGACATGACAATGACATGACAATGACATGACAATGACATGACAATGACATGACAATGACATGACAATGACATGACAATGACATGACAATGACATGACAATGACATGACAATGACATGACAATGACATGACAATGACATGACAATGACATGACAATGACATGACAATGACATGACAATGACATGACAATGACATGACAATGACATGACAATGACATGACAATGACATGACAATGACATGACAATGACATGACAATGACATGACAATGACATGACAATGACATGACAATGACATGACAATGACATGACAATGACATGACAATGACATGACAATGACATGACAATGACATGACAATGACATGACAATGACATGACAATGACATGACAATGACATGACAATGACATGACAATGACATGACAATGACATGACAATGACATGACAATGACATGACAATGACATGACAATGACATGACAATGACATGACAATGACATGACAATGACATGACAATGACATGACAATGACATGACAATGACATGACAATGACATGACAATGACATGACAATGACATGACAATGACATGACAATGACATGACAATGACATGACAATGACATGACAATGACATGACAATGACATGACAATGACATGACAATGACATGACAATGACATGACAATGACATGACAATGACATGACAATGACATGACAATGACATGACAATGACATGACAATGACATGACAATGACATGACAATGACATGACAATGACATGACAATGACATGACAATGACATGACAATGACATGACAATGACATGACAATGACATGACAATGACATGACAATGACATGACAATGACATGACAATGACATGACAATGACATGACAATGACATGACAATGACATGACAATGACATGACAATGACATGACAATGACATGACAATGACATGACAATGACATGACAATGACATGACAATGACATGACAATGACATGACAATGACATGACAATGACATGACAATGACATGACAATGACATGACAATGACATGACAATGACATGACAATGACATGACAATGACATGACAATGACATGACAATGACATGACAATGACATGACAATGACATGACAATGACATGACAATGACATGACAATGACATGACAATGACATGACAATGACATGACAATGACATGACAATGACATGACAATGACATGACAATGACATGACAATGACATGACAATGACATGACAATGACATGACAATGACATGACAATGACATGACAATGACATGACAATGACATGACAATGACATGACAATGACATGACAATGACATGACAATGACATGACAATGACATGACAATGACATGACAATGACATGACAATGACATGACAATGACATGACAATGACATGACAATGACATGACAATGACATGACAATGACATGACAATGACATGACAATGACATGACAATGACATGACAATGACATGACAATGACATGACAATGACATGACAATGACATGGCAATGACATGACAATGACATGACAATGACATGACAATGACATGACAATGACATGACAATGACATGACAATGACATGACAATGACATGACAATGACATGACAATGACATGACAATGACATGACAATGACATGACAATGACATGACAATGACATGACAATGACATGACAATGACATGACAATGACATGACAATGACATGACAATGACATGACAATGACATGACAATGACATGACAATGACATGACAATGACATGACATCCCCGTTTGGTCATCCCCGAGTCTTTACGAAGAGAGGTCGAGTCAGCCCTTTAATCAACAAGAGGAGGGGTATGAGTGTTTACCTCGAGTAATTACGAGGAGAGGTCAGATCTCGAGACGTTAGAGGAAAGATCGGGCCTTGAGTCGTGCAGAGGAGAGGTATGTGTACCTCGGGTCGATGCAAGGAGAGATCGGATCTCGAGTCATAAGAGGAGAAGTTTATGTGGGAATCTCGAGTCATTGCGAGGAGATGTCGGTTCTCAAGTCATTAGAGAAGAGTTCAAGCTTCGAGTTGTAATTATGAGAGGTATTGCCGAAGTGGTCTCGTCTATGAGTATTGCCTTGAAGCGTACCAGCCCGAATAGAACAGTTCGAGGTGAGAACTAGGTCTGTGGCTCCAGGTGGAGCTTAGAGAGTAGGAGATATACACGGCGTATCATGATAAGTTTTTGGGTTTAAAATCCAGAATCAGCAAGGATCCGACATAAGGGCCTGGAATCCTGGATCAAAGTTCGCAATCCGGATCCAGGATCCTAGACCATAGGTCGGCAACCTGCGGCTCACGAGCCGCATGCTGCTCTTTTGATGTAAAGCTGCGGCTCTTTAGTTCACTGTACTAATATTGTAAATATTTCTAAATAAAATATTTGTAAAATCATGCTAAAACGATAATTTAGTCTTGTGATCTGGCACAGATCCAGAAGTGAATTTTAAAAACTGCATCCGCTGTATGAACAAGCGGAAAGGAACAAAAAGAGGAGTGTTTGCCAAAGCTTAACTTTACCATTTTTCTTGCTTTTCAGTGTTTTTGAAGCATCAGTATAGAGATTTAGATTTATTTTATAATCGATCGTAAATTCAGTGAACAACTGTTGTTTTAAAACAACAAAACTTAAATCAAATTGTTTATTTCCAAAACGTGTGTGTTTCTAGATAAGTCAATCACAAACACAGGGAAATTAAAGTTTTTCATTTACAAAAAAGTAGTTTTAGACAGCCTCTGTTTTGTTATCAAACAACGTAATCATCATCAAAATTTGTATTATAAGCACTTTCAATCACTTTTTTGCCGTTTATAAAATTGATCAGTTGAAACTTCCAAACTCTTATTAGGATTAATAAACCATTTCGAGAAATATTTTCAACTTTGACGCGTAACACATACGGTCCGGTTGGATATCGAGGAAAAAGGCCCGGTTTTTATCAGGATTATTCACAAATTTTACGAAATTCCAAATTTATAACTTATTTGAGCGAAATAAATTAGCAAGCATTTTTTGGAATTGTGAGATAAGATTTGAATGCCGCTGATGTGCTTTGTTTAAATTCATTTTTCGTGTGTTTATTTTTCAGCTTTTATCTTGCCTTCTTATGGCAAATACATAGATTTCGGCTAGATTTTCCCGGATATTACCCGGTTATGAGTTTTAAGTTTAGAAATCCAATGCCCGGATTTGCCGGCCTGGATAAGTTTAGAAAAATTCTGGAGAGCCAAGTCAATAAATATCGGGTTAAAAAAAGTGAATAGATACATGAAATTTAAAGTAAGACAGCTTTTCAAACTCTAATCAACATTGAGAATGAAAAAATATTTTAAAACTCAATCTAAAACTCAAAAAGCCAATATTCATCAAAAGCACACAAATTTTGAACAAAGTTTTAATAAGGGACGTAATTTATTCTTTATTGAAAGTTTATCACCGTTGATTTATTTTTTATTAATTTTTGTTTTGATACTTTCAAAGTTTCATTGAACTGATTTTGCCAGTTAAAATGTACTGTTTCTTTATTATTTGTCACGAATGTTCTATGAAGGCTACAAAATCCCATTATTACAGTTTTATACCGGTCAAGCAGCAGCAGCTTAAGCGAGCATTGATGAATAATATACAATGTATTGCAATTCATTTTCCATTCAATTGGACGCACAAAACTGAAGAATCAATTGTTAAATAACATGAGATTTTTGAATTTTCCAGAAACATAAAATTCTACCAGTTGTCAGGAGCATAGTTTTTGAAGATAAATATTTTCGACTACATAAGTTTTAGTTGAACTTTACCTCATACTTCTGGATTTTGGAAAGGATTAGCTAAGTCTGGGGAATGTCTTAAAAAACTTGATAATTTTAAGAAAATTAATTTTCCTTTGCATTGGTATTTTTAACGCTTTTCTTTGCCGAAGAACTTATAAATACTGTGTATTTGTAAATATGTTTTGACATCATGTTCATTCAAGATTAATATGGATTTAAAACTTTCTTGTTTCGATATTTGCTAACCTAGTTATTCAAATTTATATACAATCAAACCATGTTAGATGAGATGACGATCCAGAAGAAAATCCATATACTTAATGAATCAGAAATTTGAAAGAAAAATCCAAGAAGTAGATAAAAACTCTAATGGGTTAAAATTATTTTCGTAACCTAACGTTCATTATTCATTTTGATTTTTTTTATGAAAAACAAATACAATAAATCTTTCAGGTGGCTCTTTCAAACTCTGAAAATTCGAAAATTTGAAGTTTTTGGCTCTTCCAACTCAAAAGGTTGCCGACCACTGTCCTAGACCAAAGTTCAGTATCAAAATCAGAGAGTCGAATCAAAATTAAATGGACCATGGTTCGGGATCAGGATCAAGTAATAAGGACTCGGTAGCAAGATCTAGTATCAGGATCCATGATAATGATTCAGGATCAGGGCCAGAATCCACGATCGCGGTTCTTATCAACGTTCAGGATAAGGATTGTAACACAGAATAAAGAATGCGGAATAATGATTCAAGACAATTGATTAAGAACCATGATCCAGTTTTCGAAATCTATGATCAAGACAATATCAATAATTTATTTGTTCGCGTTTTTGTACAAATGATAATCGAGGATCACAGTCCAGTAGCAATATCACGATCCATGTTTAAGATTACCTCAGCAGTTAAATTGTTCAACCCTTATCGGATATACTAATTTATTACAAGAAATATTTACATTGACAAAGGTTGAGGGTTCAAATATTCAATATTACCACACCATCACACAATTTTTCAAAAGAAAAGTTGATTCCGAATAATGACCCAACAAAATAGTGCACAATGTTACAAAAGGAAATTCCCATGTTCTAATGCCTCCCCTTCATTTTATTTTTTCTTCCAGGCGGTGACCTAATACACAACATCCGCGGGGCCACGACGGATTATATCATCTCGGAACTGGAACGTCGCAAAACCGACCTCCGCACGCAGCTGGTGTGGATCGGGGCCCAGAAAGATCCCAGTATCACGTCCCGCACCTGGAAGTGGGTAAATGGTAAGAGTAAGAGTGCCGTTATTCGGTGGGAATCAATTTAATGAACGACAAAATATTTCCAATCCCCCTCCCCCTTCTCTTAAAAGCCACATTTATGAGTCATATTTGATTTAATTTTTCTCTGGCTGGCAGGCATGAGGGGGGCCAACGTCGTCGACAGCGTCGTGTATGGAGATCATCTTATTTTCGCTTTCGGGGGCGCTGATCGATCGCGCGGGTTGGCTTAGCAGTAATCTTCCGAGAACAATGCTGGGAACTTTTCCCAGCCCTCGTTTCGTACGCATCACGACGACCTGGCCCCGACCACATGCTCGTTCGTGTGTTAACCTACTGCCGCCTTAAGCAATGGCGCAAAAAAATCGGTTTCCAGTTTGAAAACAGAGAAAAACAATGGAATTAGAATCCATAGTTCATGCTAAATAGTTGGAAATTTGTTTATGAAGCGCCAGCTGATTGAAGAAGCTGCCGCTGTCCGCTGGCTGGCACCATTTTCGGAGGGCACTTATCTAATCATCGACGGCGATCCATCAGCGGATTGCGTGTTGCCTCGTTTTTTTCCTCCTAACTCACTCTCATCTTTTATCATTCTACAACACCCTACAGGAGATACGGTGCTGAAGCCGACCTGGGGAAAAGATCAGCCGAACAACTACAACGGCGAGCAGAACTGTGTCGTGCTGGACGGGGGCCGCAACTGGCTGTGGAACGACGTCGGCTGCAATCTGGACTATCTGAACTTCATCTGCCAGCACAGCCCCCTGAGCTGCGGATCGCCGGAAGCTCTGGTCAATACGACCATTGTGGGAAAAAACTTCACCATCGGGGCCAGCATCAGCTACAACTGTCCGGTGGGCCACTCGCTGATCGGCGATGGGCAGCGCCTGTGCCAGGGCTCCGGAGTCTGGAGCGGTCGGCCACCGACCTGCAAGTGTAAGCACACTTAACTTGACCTTTGTGATGGTTTTGGGACCAACGTCGAAATAATTGCGTACTCTAAATAGTACCGTTGTAGTTGTTACAAATTCTGAGTTGTTTGAAGTATCTTTTGACCATAAGTTCTTTTAATCTTCCCAGTTTTAAATGTTTGTCAAGTACCTACACTTACTATTTTAAATAACCATTACTTCATCATGGCTTTTTTATAGATCAGATTTACAAACAAAATTCGATTTACAGTTGTTACATTACGTTCCAAGAAAAAACTCCTCAAAACAGATATGTTTAAACTTGTTATTATGCTCACTCCCTTCAATTCAAAATAAAGTTCTTATTGATACTATAAATTTAGAAAACTAAAGTGAACAGAGAACTGTTCTATTATGACGGTACTTTGAAAAATGTCTCAGTACGATAAATAAAATTCTAATAACTGAAGCGACATGACAGCTTTTAGCATGAAGATCAACTGCCTGACGATCTACTGCCTGACCAACTACGGCCCGAATATCTATGGCCTGAACAACTACGGCACGACAATCTACAGTCTAATGATCTACGGCATGACGACCTATGGTTTAATCATCTACAGCTTGACCATTTACAGCATGACGATCAACAACCTGACGATCTACTATGGCATAAGGATGTATGGTCTGACAATCTACGGCCTGACGACTTACAGGCTGACGTTCTACGGCCTGATGATCTATGGTCTGGCGATGTACTATCTAACGATCTACGGCCTGACGATCTACTGCCTGACCAACCACCGTCTGATCATCTACGGCATGATGATCTTTGGTTTTACTACCATCTACAGCTTGACGATCTACAGCCTGACGATCTACTGTGGCATGACGATGTATGTGGTCTGACGATCTACGGCCTTATGATCTACGGCATTGCGATCTACAGTCTCATGATCTATGTTCGGCCGACCTACGGCCAATCTAAGGCCTGGTGATCTACTTTTTGGTGATTTACGACTTGGCAATCTACGACCTGATGATCAACCGCTAGACCATCTACGATCAGACGACATCACCAGGCCGTAGGTCATCTACGGTATGACGATCTATACATTAGTGTTATACGGCTTGGCGATCTATGGCCTAATGATCTACCACCTGACGATCTCGGCCTACAACCAGACGGTCTATGGTCTGATTATCCCCGATCTGACGAAAAACGACCTAAAGATCTACAACCAGACGATCTACGGCCTAACGATCTACCGTCTGTCGATCTCGGCTTACAACCAGACAATCAATGGACTAACTATCTACGATCTGACGGAAAACGACCTGAAGATCCACAACTAGACGATCTACTACATGATGATCTACGGTCTGGCGATCTACGGTCTGACGATCTACGGCCTGACCATCTGTGGCATGACAATATTCAGCCTAATGATCTACGGCATGACGATCTATGGTTTTATTATTTTCAGCATGACCATGTAACGGATTTGTCTTGCCCACAATGTCAGTAACTTGAATTAGGGCGCCACTTCCTGAAAGGAAGGTTACTGACACAAGTTTATTGGATGCCGGCCGAAACTCTTTAACAAGGCGGGTTGGGTTTTATGGTTTGACTTATCTCACTCTGGCCCACAGTAGGCCTTACTCAAACAGGGTAAATAATTTAGCACAACCCTGGAACGATTTTCACAGGTAAGAGAATGTAGTAGGACTACCGATTCAAAACCTCAATTTCTAATAAGAAAGTTGTACTCAAGGTAGACTTGCGTTCAAGTAGATTGCATAACCAATAGGCGCATTCCGAACAGGAGAGATAACCAACATAAGTTCTTTTATGGTAAAATACTTTCTATTATTGTTATTGTGTTTCCTATTAGCTCCTATCTGGTTCCCTTACGATTCTACGCTAATTTTACAAAGGATTAACTAAATCTAACAGCCGTCATTCAGGAACAAATGGTTTTGGTTTTGTACATACCAGAGTCGCTCGGAGGTTGGCGATAACGACTGAGAAGGTGTCGGTACGTACTGCGTTGGAGGCTTAACAACACCGGGGGCTCTCAAACCACAACCGTGTGTGTCGCTGCTGGAGGTTACCTTTCGTTGCAGCTCGATTGCGTAGGTGGGTAGTCGTTTTGGATGGTGACGTAAACGACCAACTGATGCAACCGACGAAAACAGCCTGTGCAGGAAGGATTCTCAAGACCCGGGGGTTTCTCAGACCACAACCGAGACCTTCACCGCGTTTGCTCTAGCACTGCAGATCGATGAGCTTTGGTATTGGCCGTGTCGGTAGCCCAGACTCGCACCCACGTTGACGCGGGATTCCTGTCAACGGTTTACATGTACAATTTATATCAGAACTGTGAAACAATTTCGATGTTTCTCCTTTTTTTTACCTTTTTACCTCAACAACGCTCGCTATTCTCAAGCGTATTCTGATCCGATTGTATGACCGGCTATTTCACCTGTATCACTATTAGGCATTACAATAGGTTACACGTGGTTCAAAAGTTAACTAGCTTGTTTAACTACTTACTTCACGAATCTACCTGATTTTCACAAACTATTTATGTATTAAACAGTGTCCGAAATTCTCAAAACGGAATCAAACTTATAATTGATCAAAAGTCTAAGAGTCTTTTTGCTCATTAAATAACGTAACGATATCGCACTCCAAAAATGGTTACCATCCGGTTTGGCGCTTCGCAATCAAGTCCTCGAGGCAAGTTTCCCTTAAGGCAGTCAGGGCATAGTCCTATTTGACAAAAGGTCTGTTCTTGATATGCTATCCTGCTCCCACTCATACATACGGTGGTCAACCGGGTTAAGGGAACGTTTCCGTCAACTTAAGCCAGGACTATTCGCGCGCCAAGCTATTTCAGAAGGACCGTTTCTAGCGTTTGCTAGAAGAGATTTACAAAACCCACCACGAGATGGCACTTTTATATTGCGCTACTTTTATTTAAGCGATCCGTTCGGATACTTTAAATAGTCCGTTACACTCGTCCTATCCAAACTCATAAAAATTTTGAAATGGAACATTTCAAAATTTTTATAAAACTACTTTTTTTTTTTATTTTTTTCATCATATTCACGTAGCGTGACGTTTTGCCCTTAATTCATTCTTTCAAATTTCAAACAAAAAGAAAATATTAATTTCCTTTTTTTTTTACAATTATTCATTTGGCATATCAATATTGAATTTTCTAAACTTTCTCCAGACGCGTTGCAGCGTTACCACTTCTGGAGGTTTAAATTTAATTTTTTTTTTTTTTTTTATAATTTTTCTCCCGACACGCGTCCGCGTTAGAACTCAAGGAGGTTTGAATCTATTTTCATAACTTATCTAATCATTTATTCTGTATCTTATTAATCATACTAAATATATCTACTATTGTTATCACTATTTATTTATTATTATGTTATTTACTGTATTTTTCTCCGGACGCGTTTCCACGTTCGAACTCACGGAGGTTTAAATGTGTGTCTCCTGCCTCTTCAATTTTCTCCCGGGGGTGTTGCCACTTCTAAACATCGCGGAGGATTAAATTTTACTATTTATTCAAAAATTTTCTCCGGGCGCGTTTCCACGCTTGAACTCACAGAGGTTTAAACTTTCTCTCCTGCCTCTTCAATTTTCTCCCGGGGGTGTTGCCACTTCTAAACATCGTGGAGGGTTAAATTTTTCTAGTATTTTTATTTTTTTAATTTCTATTCTATTTTTTTCCCTAAAATTTCTCCGGACGTGTTGCCACGTTTGAAATCACGGAGGTTTGAATTTGCTCTCCTGCCTCTTCAATTTTCTCCCGGGGGTGTTGCCACTTCTAAACATCGCGGAGGTTTAAATTTTTTTTCCCATTTAAAAAATTTCTCCGGGCGCGTTTCCACGCTTGAACTCACAGAGATTTAAATTTGTTCTCCTGCCTCTTCAATTTTCTCCCGGAGGTGTTGCCACTTCTAAACATCGTGGAGGTTTAAAATTTTACTTTTCATTTATTTATTTATTCATTTATTTATTTATTTTTTTATATGTAATGTTTGTTTTTTTTCAACTTTTCTCCCGGAGCATTTCGCGTATAACATCGTAGAGGCTAAATTTTTCTTTCTTGAATTCTCTCCCGACGCATTGCTACGTTGGAACTCAGGGAGGTTTGAAATTTTGTGGGCTACTCCTTCGTAATACTTTTGTTCTCCCGGGGGTGTTGCCACGCTTTAACATCGAGGAGGCTTAAATCAATTTTTGTACCTTTCTCCCGACGCATTTCAGCGTTTGAACTCAGGGAGGACCAAATTGTTATTATAAGTGTAATAGTTTTATTTTTCAGCTGTATTTGTTGTATTCTGATTAAAATAATTTCCTTGATTTCCTTTATACTTCAACTTCGGCCTAACAGTTTCCAAAATTTCGCAACATCAGATCCATAGTCTGATTCATTTAGTATTTTCCTTTTTTTTTTGTATACACTGCGTATCATTACCTCAGATGCACTGTCTGAGAACAAATTCCTTATTTGATTTCAGATCGCTTTGACTGATTCTGCTTAACGGTTCCTAATTCAGGTAACCGACCATTGAGAATGCTGCCATAATTTGATATTGATAGTCTACTTTGTCTAACTAAAGGCGGTTTAATTTTATGGTTAAATATATCAATATCCCCCAGCTCTAAGCAAGCTGAGATATGTCACAGTCCGAGCTGTCATTCTTGGATGATTATTATGCTTTGGACGAATTTGGTTACTGGATCTATGATCACCAAATTTTTCTTTATTTGGCTATGTTTTATTTTCAGGAAACTATCTTTAATGGTAAGTATATGTAAAATAAAATATGCTAACTTTTGCTTTTAGGATTTCAACACGATTAAGTCTATATAAACCATGGAATGAAAAGTGATATTGTGAACCTATATGAGAACTTATCGAAGGTTAAGTTGATTGTTTCATAATCTGAACGAAAAGAAACGATATGTGGGTTTTCAACTACTTCTACTACATAAGCAACATAACGTTGCAATCTTATAAACTAGTTCAGATTCTCGCCACTGGAAGAAACTCGATATGTTGTGCGAAAACTTTCTGGATACCTCAAATTGAGTGTTTTTTTTTAAGTTCTGGTTTATGTGTTTATGCTTACACCGTCATAGCTCATCACGCGTCGAATATCATACGCGTTTTAAAAAAGAAGCATGATAGCTACCAGAGATCCTACGACCTTCCAAATCTTCTAAAGCATATGAATTAGTTCCCAAAACGTTCGATATGCGAACTTTTGTGTATCTCGGTGCAAATTTACCTACAAAGTTCTTATCCTTGTTAGAAAGGTTAATGTTCTTTTTATAGACGATTTCACCTTTTAGAAAGGTGTGTTTTTGGTTGGATCTGAGGTTGTAATTTGCACTGTACTTCTTATAGGCACATGCTAGATTCTCTCGTACTTTTTGATATATTTCCTCCATGAATTTTCCACGGTCAGGGTTTTCATAATTTTGGTCAAAATTTTCGTCGCGTAAGGCCTCAAAGTTCTTCCCGTTTTCCACCATGTTACGTCCGAAGTTCACAAAGTAAGGTGTAAATCCTGAACTATCGTGAACTGTCGTACAAATGGCCTTAGCGATTTGAGGAACGGATTCATCCCAATCTCTGTGCTCGAGCTTTTTGTTTAACGTGCATCTGATTGCAGTTACAATGACGCGATTGACCCTCTCTGTGGGGTTTGGGCTAGGATGATAAACTGGTAGGTTCCAATGATGGACCCCATACCTGCTGAGCATGTTCTCAAATTGGTGTGACTTAAAGACTTGTGCGTTGTCCGTTATACAAACAGATGGTGCACCGAAGACGTTGAATACTATGTTTTCAACAAAAGTGCAAACGGATGGAGTGGTGGCTGTTTTTAGACATTGAACGAGCGTGAATTTCGAAAAGAAATCACAGACCACCAGAACCCAGACATTTCCACGTTTTGATCGCGGATAGGGACCCAAGAAATCCATTGAAATTAGCTCCCATGGTCTTGTGCAGAGCTTCGGCTGTCCACATAAGGGTGTCACGTTGTAGTTAGGGGTTTTTGACTCTCGGCAGACCTCGCATTTCAAACAGAACCGTTTAACATCGGTAAACATGCGAGGCCAATAGAATCTTTCTCTCAATTTAGCCACAACTTTCAACGGACCTAAGTGTGCTTCCTCATGCACTAATTTCATTAGCTTTACGCGGTTCTCGAATGGAATAACCTCTTTCCATGTGGCTTTGGGATCTTCAAGTTTTGAGGTGTTAGCAATGAATTTGAATAGTCGATCGTCATGAATTTTGAAGTTAGCGTAGTTCGTCGGGTCTAATGAGACCATTTTTTTAAGCTCGTCAACGTACGAATCAGGAGATTTGATTTGCACCGAATTTATTGCCCTAGATAGTGCATCTGCTGACACGTTCTCACATCCTTTTTTATACTGGAGGGTTACCTCGTATTTGGACAACTTTAAAGCCCATCTAGCTATCCTAGCTGACTTGCTGTCAATAGACATTGTTCGCAAGAAAGTCAGGCTCATCGCGTCCGTTTGGACGATGAACGGATTTCCCTCGACAAAGTGCTTAAAATTTTCAATGCTCATGAGCACTGCTAAGCACTCGCGTTCAGTAGCGCTGTAGCGTCTTTGAGTGCTCGAAAGTTTTTTTGAAAAGTACGCTATCGGCTTTCGGGTACCACTTTGTTCTTGGGTTAACACAGCCCCAATTGCCAAATCGGAACTGTCCGTTTCAATGATGAAAGGCAGAGTAAAGTCCGGGTTAGCTAAAACAGGAGCAGTGACTAAAGCTGTTTTCAATTTATTTAAGGACCTATCTGCTTCAGGAGTCCAGCAAAACTTCTTCTTATCTTTTCGTAACAAATCAGTTATGGGGGTGGTGATTTCCGAGAAATTGTGTATGAACTTTTGGTAAAATCCAGCCAACCCTAGTAGACGACGGACATCTTTAACCGTTTTTGGTACCGGATAGTCGAGTACAGGCTGGATTTTACTGACATCCATCGATAACCCTTTTTCGGAAAGGACGTAACCTAAATATCTAATTTCGGTCTGGCAAAATTTACTTTTTTGAAGATTGATTGTTAGACCTGCCTCGCGAAGTCGTTCAGCTACCGTTTCGATCAGTCTAAGGTGTTCTTCGAATGAGTTTCCTAGGATGATTATATCATCAAGATAGACGTAAACATGTGGTTCAAGATCATGACCTAGTACCAGCGACATTAGCCTCATCATTCCGGCGGGTGCATTCCGAATTCCATAGGGCATCACACAAAACCGGAACACCCCTCGGGTTGTTCTGAAAGCTGTTTTATTTTTTGAGGATTCCGACAATGGCACCTGGTAATACGCTTCTGACAAATCTATGACCGTGAAAAACTTAGATTTTTCGATCCGTTGAAGAATTCCCATCATATTGGGAAACGGAAACTCGTCTTTTCGAGTACACTCGTTAAGTCTACGCGAATCTAAACAGATACGCCACTTCCCGTTGGCTTTTTTCACCGGAAGTAGTGGATTTATGAAGTCCACTGCTCCTGGGCACTCTTCTATAACGCCTAACGTTTTCATGCGCTCAATTTCCGTTTCAATTATTGATTCTATGGTAGGTGACCATCGATAGTATGGTACCTTTCGCGGTTGTGATCCAGGCAGAAGTTCAATCACGTGCTTCACTAAGTGCGTTCTTCCAAAATGACCGTTGTAAGTCGCTGGTAACTTCATTACCGCATTAAACAACGAATTTCGCTCCTCAGGACTTAGTTGGTGACCTGTGTCAATTTCTTCAGGCCGTCGAAATGTGTCATTCGGAAGTTCCACAGTCGGCAGTTCAAGACTTTCGTCAACTTCCGGTTGAAAAGAAGGTTCGACAAGCGGGGAAATTGGTTCTAATTGAAACTCTGTTTTAGCAAGGTGATCGTCAGTTAGGGTTTCCACATGAAACATGTGAATGTGGTTGTTAGAATTTTCAGTTAGTTGGTTGGACTGTGATCTACAAACGGAATCTGGACTGATAAGCGCAAAACCAAATTTATCTAGGAAATCGATTCCCAATATGAGGTCTTTGGCTACCTCCGGTACGACTACCGTTGGGATCACGTGCGTGATCGAAGCAAATGTATAGGGGATGTTAACGTATCCTAAGCAACTGTAAGCGGTTCCGTCAGCAGTTGAAATTTTAAGAGATAGTGGATGAATTTCGAGGCCTAATCGTTTTATCAATTCCGTTGAACTGATTACGGAGATACTTGCACCGGTATCAGCAAGACCTTCAATGTCTTCGGAAAGTATGCGGACTTTTAAGTGAGGGCATCGGTGAAAAGAGGAACTAACGCGAAAAATCTGGTTGAAGTATTGAAACGGTTTATCAGGAATCTTTGAATTACTGTTTGAAGTTGAGTGATTCCCTAACCCAGCCTCAACTAATCGTTTTTTTGAATCTCTCGAACTGCTTCAAGATTATGCTGATTTGGACAAGTACTAGCAACAGTATCCATATATCCACAAACATGGCAGAATTTCCGCTTCTCTGTAGCACAGTCTCGCCACATGTGAGATGGGCTTCCGCAATTCCAGCACTTTCTAGTCCCATCATTTCTGTTCGCCCAAGGTCTTTGCTCACGATTTGGATTCCTCGAAGGATTGTTGTCGAATCGACTTGGAAGCATGAACACTTCTTCTTCTTGTCCTTCGAAATCGTCTAAGCCAATTTCTCCCTCGCTAATTTGATTGATAATAGGTTTGGGAATTCCAGTGTGATACAAATTAGTTTCCACTGAATCGAGTTTGAAGCACATTTGGGCTAAATGCTCAATTGATGTGATTCTTTCTAGTGCTAGTCGGCGCTTGTAAGATAGTTTCATGTTCTCGGCAATATATTCGAATTTCTCCTGCTCTGATAACTTTCGATTTAAACGAGAGGCATACATTTCCATGTCGCTAAGGTATGCACTAAAAAGTTCGTTTGGGCGTTGCTTCCGATTCCTCATCTCTTCTTTTATTTGACGGTCACGATTAGGGTTATCGTATCTCCACCTCAAATATGCCTCTAAAGTGTCCCAAGAGTCAAATTTTTCCTCGTACGTGGTGAACCACGTGTATGCACCTTCTTTAAACAATAGGTGTGCATGCATTCTAAGCTCCGATTTTGGAATACTATACGATCGACACAATATCTCAACCTGACGTAAAAAATCCGTAACAGGTACTAAATTACTATCTCCCGTAAACTTAGGCCATTTTTCAATTATATTACACACGTGGTGCGGCAGACGGTGATACGCAGACGCAACTGGTGTGGGATACGTTTGTCGTATGCGCTCATTCGAAGAGAAAGGAGGACTAGCAAAAGGCATGTTATATGTATTCGGATGTGATTGTTGTAAATAATGGTTTACTGATGCAGGTGCATTTTTATATCGATCTTGGTGCCCGGATAATTGCAAAGGAGGAGTCAAATCAAACCGAGCTGTTTTTCGGATATTTAAATCTGCTTGATCGAACTCAGCTTTCGGTTCAAAGTACTTCGTGTTGTGGAGATAAATTTTTGAGAGCTGTCTGGCTATGTCTAGTTCTTCAAGTTTCGATTGGTTTTGATCGATTCCAGATGTGAGAAGATCTCGTACGCATGCTTTAACATATGCATCAATTTCGGACACATGAACAAATTCATTAGACGGCGTTTTGGCCATCAGAGGACTTACTTTAGGAAAACAGTTTTGATTAACGAAAGGACTTTGTGTTCGAACGTCTTGATCAGTTGGGATACAATTTAAGTCTGGATATGGAGGGACATCTTTAGGCTCATCACAAGACCTGTTCAAGGATGGCTCTCGAGAGATCTCAATTAGATCATCGTCGTTTCTTGGTTTATGAGAAGGGGGAAGGTTAGTTTGAGATTGTAACTTAGACTGACTTGGATGTTCCCCGAACGTTTGATATTCATTCACCCATTCTAACTTAGTCTTCGCTGGTTTGGATAATGTTTCCCGAGAGACTCCCAACTCCGCCCACCTGCCTTCGCTAAGCGTATGGACGATTGATTTAAAAATCATTTTTTTCGGTATAGTACCAGTATAGGGTTTTGGGTTTTCGGGGTCTGGTCCTTCAGCTTTAGGTAGCTGATTAGAGGTCATCATACTCCCACCTCCTTCGGCTCCTTCAAAAAATTCGAAGGTCCGATTTTGAATGTGGTTTCCCTCGACTGGTGTAGAATTTTTTCGGTCATCGGTTATCATTGAGCGATGATTCGACCCCACTTTATTTTTACTTTTTAACTGTTTCACTACCCAGTCAAAATCAGCTAGATAATATTCCCTCGTGAGCCGGGAAATTAAATCTAACAAGAGCTTCAAATTTTTCTGTTGAACTGAATCATTAGGGGTCTCTCGTGTCACTCTCATGTGATAATGGACTAATCGAGAGAGTAAGCGAGTTCGTATGTGTTTTGGGGGGTTGCTTGAAAGGATGCGTCCCAACTGTTGTAGTTGGTATGGTATTTGCTCATAGTCAAATTCGGTTCCTACGTGTTTAATCATGAGAGCTTCTTCCAGAGTTTCTGAACGTAATATGTTACGGAGGATCCTGTAACGAGTTTCGACTGAACCAACTAAACACTGACCACGAATTATTAACTCATAGTCGAGCTCTTCCTCCTCAAGATCAGTTGCGTTTATACGATACAATTCCATGGTGTGATTAAGAAAAATTTAAATAACTTTCGTTACTGTAGCTGGTGTATATTGGTTAAAAGTTAGCAATATTAATTTTGATTAACAGTTA
>NW_026598359.1:0-32271 GCF_029784155.1 Uranotaenia lowii | reverse complement strand
CTAGCATGCAGTCATACTTCAATTGCTCGTTCCGAGCTCAATACGAAACTTACTGTTAAGTGACATCAACAAACCAAAAAACAAGGATCACTCACTAATACTTTTTGACTGTGCGCTTTATATTTCGTTCTCGCTGTCGTTTCGATAACGCACCACTACACAATCAACAGAATAGAAAAAGCGCAAAAGACAAAAAAAAACACTATCAAGTATCACTTGTTGCTTGTTGAGTGATTCCTAGAAGGTGAAAATCTTGTTCGAAAGCAAAAACCTGCCACGGTCGCCAATATGCAAAATGGTCCTTCACGAGGAATCACCCAACAAGCAAAACACATCTATTCTCCCGCAGTGTTGACTACTGAATGATGCCCTACGAGAGGCAAACGCTTAGACCGACAAGCAGTGATCGGGAGAGCGATAGGACATAACTAACACTCTCACACTATACAGCTTCATGCAACACAATCGTTCAATAGACTACCACACAGCAAACATTGGAATCCATTCACGTTTTAATGAGTTTGAATATGTATGCATCATTTCAGAAATTTCTAATTCATCAGTACTGAATTAATCGGAATTCATTGAAAATACATGTAGCTTATTAGCAAAATCTTAAAAATACAGTGATGTTTTCCGGGAGCCAAGAACCTAATCCCATATTGGGTGCACTCGTGCAAACGGAACAATTCAGAAATAATTAAACTACAATCGATAAAATGTATTCAAACAACGACGAGCGACGACAAAAGTACCATGAAGGTGTGTGCGGCTTGAAACCATAAAATACACACAGAAAATAATACGAATACATTTGAACAAATACCAAACTGAAAAGAATGGAAACAAAAAGTTGAAAGAAGGCGACGGAAGTGAGGTTAGGTTTGCCAACAACATCGAAACAATAATAATGGCATCTGTGTGCTCCCCGGGAGTGGACCGGAAACGCATTTCGAAAATATGCTTCCCGGCATGAATAAACACATTTCGAGCGGAATAGAATCATAAATGCAAAAGTGCATGCATACATACATACGATTCTAGCTTGATACCGTTTTCAGAACCCGGTAGAGATATTTTCCGAGTTCCAACTTAGTTTTGGAGTAAAAGGCGGGTGGGGTAGCTGAATCCATTATCAGCATATATTGGAGCTGATGCAAATGAGCTTACAATAGGGAAATCGCTTTACTATACTATGTTGCAAAAGAGGTTTCAAAGTGTATTGAAATGGTGCTCCAATTTGCCTCCATTAGTCGTGTTATTTATGATAAAAATGGAAAAAATATTTGAAGTAAAATTGCAGACGATTATAGAAAAAGAAATCTTAATCGAAATTTTCTTTTTGAACACTTTCAAGCACCATATAAAGCGCGAAAAATCATGAAAGTTTCCATCCCAAGAATTTTACACGGTCGCCAAAGAAAAAACCCGTTTTAATACACTTGGCAGTGGATTTTAGCCTTTCTTACAGCCTATAAATTGTATTTCGATACATATGACCCAAAACAATTAAAAAAATTATAGATTCAATAATTTTGAATTATTATTCAAAAATTTCGAACCTTGTAAACCCAATATTAATTAAAGAAATTAAGATTCAAAATTTTTAAAGGATAAAAATATTTTTGAAATAATTATAATTTTCTTCTAAACAACATAATTTGCCAATTTGACAATTTTGGCAATTTGAACCATCTTGTCTATTTTGTCATTTTTATTAGTTTTGTCAATTTTAACCGTTTTGTCAATTTTATCAATTTTGTCAATTTTGAAAATATAGAAAATTTCGTCAGTTTTATCATTCTTATCAATTTTTAAAGTTTTGTCGTTTGTTGTCAATTTTGTAAACTTTGTTATTTTGTCACGTTTGCCATATTGGTATTTTCAATTTGTTAATTTTGTAATTCTTTATCAATTGAGTCAATTATGTCAATTTGGTTAGTTTTGACAATTTTGTCAGTTTTATCATTATAGTCATTATTGTCAATTTTGTCATTTTTTTCAATTTTGTCAATTTTGACAATGTCGTCAATTTTGTCAAATTCGTCATGTTTTCAATTTGGTCAATTTTGACAATTTTATAAATTTTGGCTATATTGCCAATTTCGAAAATTTTGTCAATTTTATCAATTTTGTCAATTTAAAATTTTTTGTTAATTTTGTCAAGTTTATATTTTTTGTCGTTTTTGTTAATAATGTCAATTTGTCATTTGGCCAAAATGGCCAATTAAAAGAGTTTTATCAGTTTCATCAATTTTATCGATTTGTTTTGTAAATTTTGTATTTTTTTTATTTTTGAAATTTCGTTAGTTTAGTAAATTTTGTTAACTTTGTGAATTTTGTCAATTTTTCCATTTTTTTTTTTTAATTTTATCAATTACTAGCTGATCCCGTACGAACTTCGTTTCGCTTTAAATCATTGGTACGTCAAAATGAGTTTAGAAAAACTTGACTCCTGAAATCTTTTCTGTTAAACTCCCATGTGTCAATTTTCATTACAATTCTATGCTCAATCAAGAGAATATCGTAAAAACAGTGAACAGATAATAACCCCGTTTGCCGACCCCTGAGTCAAGATTTGAAACCTGAAAGCAAAAGAGCGTCCCTCAAAACTCCTATGCGGAAATTTTCATCTCAATCCAATGAAGAATAACGTCAAAATCGCAAAAACATAAAAGTTGGGTATGGACGACTCCTTCAGCCGACTTCTGATCCGCAATTCGAAACTTGAAATCGATTGCTCGTCCCTCAAAACACTCATGTGCTGATTTTCATCACAATACGATCTATAAAAACGCCAATATCGCAAAAACATTAATCAGTGGATATGGACGACCCCTTTGGCCGACCCCTGACCCTAAATTTGATAACTGTAATCGATTGTTCGTCTCTCAAAACACTCATGTGCAATTTTTCATCACAATCCGGTGTATAATAACGCCAATATCGCAAAAACATTAATCAGTGGATATGGACGACCCCTTTAGCCGACCCCTGACCCTAAATTTGATAACTGTAATGGATTGCTCGTCTCTCAAAACACTCATGTGCAAGTTTTCATCACAATCCGACGCAAAATAACGTCAATAACGTGAAAACAATATTTGTCTTGTATGGACGACCCCCTTCAGAAGGGGTCGTCCAAAAATCTAAAAACATTTTTCATCATTCCTGGTCCTAATGAGCATCCATGCCAAATTTCAGATCTCTAGCTCTTAAGGCGGCTGAGTCTATAGAGGACAAACAAACAAACAAACAAACAAACAAACAAACAAACAAACAAACATACAGATAATTGCTTTTTATATATATAGACTAGCTGATCCCATACGAACTCCGTTTCGCTTTCAACTTGGAATATGTCATGAATAGTTTGTTTGAAACCCAATTGCCAAGCATTTTCCAGAAGCACTTCTGAATTCATTGTTAAGTAATAATTGTATAATAACGTCAATATTGCTAAAAACAGTGAAAAATTAATTTATATGGACGACCCCTTTCGTCGACCCTTGGCAAAGCATTTGACATCAGAAATTGGTTGCTCGTCCCTGAAAACTACCGTGTGCAAATTTTCATCCCAATCCGATGTAAAATAACGACGATATTGCAAAAATATTGAAAGGTTTATATGGACGACCCCCTTTGCCGGCCCCTTACACTTAATTTAATACCTGAAATCCATTGCTCATCTCTCAAAACTCTCGTGTACCAATTTTCGTCTGAGTCCGATGTATAATAACGACAATATCGCATCAACAGTGAATAGTCAATATGGACGACCCCTTTGGCCGACCCCTGATTTTAGTTTGGATAAGTGAAATCAGTTGTTTGTCCCTAATAACTCCTATGTGCAAATTTTCACCCCAATCCGATGTATAAAAACGTCAATATCACTAAGATACTGAAAATTTAATATGGACGACCCCTTTTGCCGGCCCCTTACACGAAATTTGGTACCTCAAATCGATTGCACGTCACTCAAAACTATCGTGTACCAATTTTCATCTGAATACGATGTATAATAATGTCAATATCGCAAAAACAGTGAACAGTTAATGGACGACCCCTTTGGCTGACCCCTTACACAAAATTTGACACCTGAATTCGATTGCTCGTCTTTCAAAACACTCTTGTGCAAATTTTCAACACGATCCGACGAAAAGTAACGTCAATATCGCGAAAACAATATTTGTCTTCTATGGACGACCCCCTTCAGAAGGGGTCATCCGAAAATCTAAAAACATTTTTCATCTTTCCTGGTCCTAATGAGCATCCATGCCAAATTTCAGCTCTCTAGCCCTTAAGACGGCTGAGTCTATAGAGGACAAACAAACAAACAAACAAACAAACAAACAAACAAACATACAGAAATTGCTTTTTATATATATAGACTAGCTGATCCCATACGAACTCCGTTTCGCTTTCAACTTGGAATATTATTATTATTATTTTTATTAAAAACATTTTACCATTCTTATAACTTGGAATATGTCATGAACACTCGTCAATAAATTTCGACTCGATCGTTGAATAACACCGCAATTATTGCCAAAAAGTTAAACCTCTTTCGGTTGCCTCTTATACAATCTTTGATATCTGAAATCGATTGCATTTCTCTCAAAACTCCCGTGTGCAAATTTTCAAAGCAATCCATCGCATAATAACGTCAATATTGCTAAAAGCAGAGAAAAATCTATTAATATGGACGACCTTTTTCGACGACCCCTGGCAAAACATTTGACATCTGAAATCGATTGCCCGTCCCCAAAAACTACTGTGTGCAATTTTTCATCCCAATCCGATGCCAAATAACGACGATATTGCAAAAATATTGAAAGCTTAATATGGACGACCCCCTCTGCCGGCCTCTTACACCGAATTTATTACCTGAAATCCATTACTCGTCCCTCAAAACTCTCGTGTACCAATTTTCATCTGAATCCGATGTTTAATAACGACAATATCGCATTGACATTGAATAGGTAATATGGACGACCCCTTTGGCTGACCCCTGTTTGTAATTTGGATAAGTGAAATCGATTGATTGTCCCTAATAACTCCTATTTGCAAATTTTCATCCCTATCCGATGTATAAAAACGTCAATATCACTAAGATATTGAAAAGGACGACCCCTTTTGCCGGTCCTTTACACTGAATTTGATACCTTAAATCGATTGCACGTCACTCAAAACTATCGTGTACCGATTTTCATTTGAATACGATGTATAATAACGTCAATATCGCAAAAAAAGTCAACAGTTTATATGGACGACCCCTTTGGCTGACCCCTTACACAAAATTTAACACCTGAAATCGATTGCTCGTCTTTCAAAACGTTCATGTGCAAATTTTCAACACAATCCGACGAAAAGTAACGTCAATATCGCGAAATCAATATTTCACTTGTATGGACGACCCCCTTCAGAAGGGGTCATCCGAAAATCTGAAAACATTTTTCATCCTTCCTGGTCCTAATGAGCATCCATGCCAAATTTCAGCTCTCTAGCTCTTAAGACGGCTGAGTCTATAGAGGACAAACAAACAAACAAACAAACAAACAAACAAACAAACAAACAAACAAACAAACAAACAAACATACAGAAATTGCTTTTTTTATATATAGATTACTATTTTGTCATTTATGTCAATGATGTCAATTTGGTGAATTTATCAATATTGTATGTTTTTCGATTATGTCGTTTTGGTGAATTTTTCCAATTTTCTCATTCTTGCCAGTTTTGTAAATTCAGTCTATTTCATCAAGTTTGTCAATTTTGTTAATTTTATCTATTTGGTGAATTCTGATAAATTATGTAAATTATGTCAATTTTCTCATTGTTTTCAATAGTGACAATTTTGACAATTTGGTTATTATTTTTTCAATTGTGTAATTTTTCAATTTTTCTTTGGTCATTTTTTTCAATTTGTCAATTTTTTCAATTTGTCATTTTTTTCAATTTGTCAAGTTTTTCAATTTGTCAATTTTTTTCAGTTTGTCAATTTTGTCAAATTTGTCAATTTTGTTAGTTTTGTTAATTTTCACGATTATCACCATTTTTTAAATTTTGTCTATTTTCAATTTGAAGGTTTGTCTGAAACCAACGGAGTGTTTGAGCTGTTTATTGTAGTAGGAAAGGGTTCTCAATTTTTTAAATTTTTTATAGTATAATTCAAGTGTCGTATTCTGTTTTTGAAAATGGACATCTGAAATATTTGCTCTTCTATTAGAACTGCGTTCACATTATTATTATTTTTTTGTCAAACATTTATTATTTTTTCGTTGGCTTGTCTTGTAATCACCTTCTAATAAGAAAATATTGCTCAATAATTATTAAAAATAAAATGAGGGGCTAATTCTAAGCTTTTTATTATATACATGTTCCCAAATGCTATAAACTCTAATGTGGAGAACTTGGTGGCGCTGCTGTTTGGTTATTATATTCCATTGGCTCCAGCAAGCGACTCCCATCCTGTTTTTGTCTTTGCTAGACACCGACAACAACCGAACAATTGTACAGATTTTCAATGTGAACGAAAAGCTTTCATCGCGCAACGTATGATCTGAAGAGAGCAAGAAAAAAGGGAACGGAAAAACTAACCCGAGAGCGTAAAGCTCGGGCGTAGCATATGTTTGGTTAAAAGAACTTGCTTTTTCGAACGAAATTCTCTGCTGTCGTTCGTGCTTAGGAAAAGCTTCCTGAGAACGAGCGACATGTGAGAAGATGAGATTGTGTGCGTGCATCGTCAGCGTCCCGGACTCCCGACGTCTCCGTGTCGTTTCCCATTCTCAGAGAAATCTGTGCTTGAGAATCAAGCGTTGGGACTTGCAATCACTATAGAACCTTACGATGTGAGGTTCAAGTCCCTATGCTTGACATACGTTCTTCGGGTTGTACCCATGGTGCAACTCTTTTTACAAACATTATTTTGAGACTTCAACAAGTCCCAAATTTTTGAAACTGGTTCGGTTACAAGCTGGACTGATTTTAATATCTGAAATTTTTGCAATTCCTTTTCGATCAATAATTCTAACTTTTATTATGACTGTCCTGTTTGGCATTCATCCGCACCTTTGAATGTGGATGTGCACCTCCAATCTGTAAAGCGAAGCCCATCGCCTATCGTTTCTATGACGTCATGAAAATTATGACGTCATATTATCGATAATCTTGATTTTAGTGATTGCTGGTTGTGGCTAGCAAGCCAAATTGACACGTTTTTTGGAGTGCTGATTTAATCATAATTAGTATGAAAATTTATTTTTCAAACTATTTTGTATTTTTTTCTTTCTTTTATACATTGAAGAGGGAAAAAAATCAAAATTTTTATGACAAAAATCATTTTTATTGTACCACCCAGTTTCGCAAAAACGTGTGGACAAAGATTACAAAAAATCACACCTTCACACACAAATACACTGACATCGACTGAACTCGTCGAGCTGATTCGATAGGTACCTATAAAGGTATATCTAAGACCCATAATTAATGATCTCCCAAATCGACCGATAACTATACCTTTCTGAAAGAAAGGCAAAACCGTCTCCATACATCAGGGTCTAAAATTTTGACAATTTTGACAATTTTGACAATTTCGACAATTTTGACAATTTCGACAATTTTGACAATTTTGACAATTTTGACAATTTTGAAAATTTTGAAAATTTTGACAATTTTGACAATTTTGACAATTTTGACAATTTTGACAATTTTGACAATTTTGAAAATTTTGACAATTTTGACAATTTTGACAATTTTGCCAGTTTTGCCAATTTTGACAATTTTGATAATTTTGATAATTTTGATAATTTTGATAATTTTGACAATTTTGACAATTTTGACAATTTTGACAATTTTGACAATTTTGACAATTTTGACAATTTTGACAATTTTGACAATTTTGACAATTTTGACAATTTTGACAATTTTGACAATTTTGACAATTTTGACAATTTTGACAATTTTGACAATTTTGACAATTTTGACAATTTTGACAATTTTGACAATTTTGACAATTTTGACAATTTTGACAATTTTGACAATTTTGACAATTTTGACAATTTTGACAATTTTGACAATTTTGACAATTTTGACAATTTTGACAATTTTGACAATTTTGACAATTTTGACAATTTTGACAATTTTGACAATTTTGACAATTTTGACAATTTTGACAATTTTGACAATTTTGACAATTTTGACAATTTTGACAATTTTGACAATTTTGACAATTTTGACAATTTTGACAATTTTGACAATTTTGACAATTTTGACAATTTTGACAATTTTGACAATTTTGACAGTTTTGACAATTTTGACAATTTTGACAATTTTGACAATTTTGACAATTTTGACAATTTTGACAATTTTGACAATTTTGACAATTTTGACAATTTTGACAATTTTGACAATTTTGACAATTTTGACAATTTTGACAATTTTGACAATTTTGACAATTTTGACAATTTTGACAATTTTGACAATTTTGACAATTTTGACAATTTTGACAATTTTGACAATTTTGACAATTTTGACAATTTTGACAATTTTGACAATTTTGACAATTTTGACAATTTTGACAATTTTGACAATTTTGACAATTTTGACAATTTTGACAATTTTGACAATTTTGACAATTTTGACAATTTTGACAATTTTGACAATTTTGACAATTTTGACAATTTTGACAATTTTGACAATTTTGACAATTTTGACAATTTTGACAATTTTGACAATTTTGACAATTTTGACAATTTTGACAATTTTGACAATTTTGACAATTTTGACAATTTTGACAATTTTGACAATTTTGACAATTTTGACAATTTTGACAATTTTGACAATTTTGACAATTTTGACAATTTTGACAATTTTGACAATTTGGACAATTTTGACAATTTTGACAATTTTGACAATTTTGACAATTTTGACAATTTTGACAATTTTGACAATTTTGACAATTTTGACAATTTTGACAATTTTGACAATTTTGACAATTTTGACAATTTTGACAATTTTGACAATTTTGACAATTTTGACAATTTTGACAATTTTGACAATTTTGACAATTTTGACAATTTTGACAATTTTGACAATTTTGACAATTTTGACAATTTTGACAATTTTGACAATTTTGACAATTTTGACAATTTTGACAATTTTGACAATTTTGACAATTTTGACAATTTTGACAATTTTGACAATTTTGACAATTTTGACAATTTTGACAATTTTGACAATTTTGACAATTTTGACAATTTTGACAATTTTGACAATTTTGACAATTTTGACAATTTTGACAATTTTGACAATTTTGACAATTTTGACAATTTTGACAATTTTGACAATTTTGACAATTTTGACAATTTTGACAATTTTGACAATTTTGACAATTTTGACAATTTTGACAATTTTGACAATTTTGACAATTTTGACAATTTTGACAATTTTGACAATTTTGACAATTTTGACAATTTTGACAATTTTGACAATTTTGACAATTTTAACAATTTTGACAATTTTGACAATTTTGACAATTTTGACAATTTTGACAATTTTGACAATTTTGACAATTTTGACAATTTTGACAATTTTGACAATTTTGACAATTTTGACAATTTTGACAATTTTGACAATTTTGACAATTTTGACAATTTTGACAATTTTGACAATTTTGACAATTTTGACAATTTTGACAATTTTGACAATTTTGACAATTTTGACAATTTTGACAATTTTGACAATTTTGACAATTTTGACAATTTTGACAATTTTGACAATTTTGACAATTTTGACAATTTTGACAATTTTGACAATTTTGACAATTTTGACAATTTTGACAATTTTGACAATTTTGACAATTTTGACAATTTTGACAATTTTGACAATTTTGACAATTTTGACAATTTTGACAATTTTGACAATTTTGACAATTTTGACAATTTTGACAATTTTGACAATTTTGACAATTTTGACAATTTTGACAATTTTGACAATTTTGACAATTTTGACAATTTTGACAATTTTAACAACTTTGACAATTTTGACAATTTTGACAATTTTGACAATTTTGACAATTTTGACAATTTTGACAATTTTGACAATTTTGACAATTTTGACAATTTTGACAATTTTGACAATTTTGACAATTTCGACAATTTTTACAATTTCGACAATTTCGACAATTTTGACAATTTTGACAATTTTGACAATTTTGAAAATTTTGACAATTTTGACAATTTTGACAATTTTGACAATTTTGACAATTTTGACAATTTTGACAATTTTGACAATTTTGACAATTTTGACAATTTTGACAATTTTGACAATTTTGACAATTTTGACAATTTTGACAATTTTGACAATTTTGACAATTTTGACAATTTTGACAATTTTGACAATTTTGCCAGTTTTGCCAATTTTGATAATTTTGATAATTTTGACAATTTTGACAATTTTGACAATTTTGACAATTTTGACAATTTTGACAATTTTGACAATTTTGACAATTTTGACAATTTTGACAATTTTGACAATTTTGACAATTTTGACAATTTTGACAATTTTGACAATTTTGACAATTTTGACAATTTTGACAATTTTGACAATTTTGACAATTTTGACAATTTTGACAATTTTGACAATTTTGACAATTTTGACAATTTTGACAATTTTGACAATTTTGACAATTTTGACAATTTTGACAATTTTGACAATTTTGACAATTTTGACAATTTTGACAATTTTGACAATTTTGACAATTTTGACAATTTTGACAATTTTGACAATTTTGACAATTTTGACAATTTTGACAATTTTGACAATTTTGACAATTTTGACAATTTTGACAATTTTGACAATTTTGACAATTTTGACAATTTTGACAATTTTGACAATTTTGACAATTTTGACAATTTTGACAATTTTGACAATTTTGACAATTTTGACAATTTTGACAATTTTGACAATTTTGACAATTTTGACAATTTTGACAATTTTGACAATTTTGACAATTTTGACAATTTTGACAATTTTGACAATTTTGACAATTTTGACAATTTTGACAATTTTGACAATTTTGACAATTTTGACAATTTTGACAATTTTGACAATTTTGACAATTTTGACAATTTTGACAATTTTGACAATTTTAACAATTTTGACAATTTTGACAATTTTGACAATTTTGACAATTTTGACAATTTTGACAATTTTGACAATTTTGACAATTTTGACAATTTTGACAATTTTGACAATTTTGACAATTTTGACAATTTTGACAATTTTGACAATTTTGACAATTTTGACAATTTTGACAATTTTGACAATTTTGACAATTTTGACAATTTTGACAATTTTGACAATTTTGACAATTTTGACAATTTTGACAATTTTGACAATTTTGACAATTTTGACAATTTTGACTATTTTGACAATTTTGACAATTTTGACAATTTTGACAATTTTGACAATTTTGACAATTTTGACAATTTTGACAATTTTGACAATTTTGACAATTTTGACAATTTTGACAATTTTGACAATTTTGACAATTTTGACAATTTTGACAATTTTAACAATTTTGACAATTTTGACAATTTTGACAATTTTGACAATTTTGACAATTTTGACAATTTTGACAATTTTGACAATTTTGACAATTTTGACAATTTTGACAATTTCGACAATTTTGACAATTTCGACAATTTTGACAATTTTGACAATTTTGACAATTTCGACAATTTTGACAATTTCGACAATTTCGACAATTTTGACAATTTTGACAATTTTGAAAATTTTGACAATTTTGACAATTTTGACAATTTTGACAATTTTGACAATTTTGACAATTTTGACAATTTTGACAATTTTGACAATTTTGACAATTTTGACAATTTTGACAATTTTGACAATTTTGACAATTTTGACAATTTTGACAATTTTGACAATTTTGACAATTTTGACAATTTTGACAATTTTGACAATTTTGACAATTTTGACAATTTTGACAATTTTGACAATTTTGACAATTTTGACAATTTTGACAATTTTGACAATTTTGACAATTTTGACAATTTTGACAATTTTGACAATTTTGACAATTTTGACAATTTTGACAATTTTGACAATTTTGACAATTTTGACAATTTTGACAATTTTGACAATTTTGACAATTTTGACAATTTTGACAATTTTGACAATTTTGACAATTTGGACAATTTTGACAATTTTGACAATTTTGACAATTTTGACAATTTTGACAATTTTGACAATTTTGACAATTTTGACAATTTTGACAATTTTGACAGTTTTGACAATTTTGACAATTTTGACAACTTTGACAATTTTGACAATTTTGACAATTTTGACAATTTTGACAATTTTAACAATTATTTACTTATACTCTCACTCTCTTACTATCTTACTCTCTTACTCTCTTACTCTCTTACTCTCTTACTCTCTTACTCTCTTACTCTCTTACTCTCTTTCTCTCTTACTCTCTTACTCTCTTACTCTCTTACTCTCTTACTCTCTTACTCTCTTACTCTCTTACTCTCTTACTCTCTTACTCTCTTACTCTCTTACTCTCTTACTCTCTTACTCTCTTACTCTCTTACTCTCTTACTCTCTTACTCTCTTACTCTCTTACTCTCTTACTCTCTTACTCTCTTACTCTCTTACTCTCTTACTCTCTTACTCTCTTACTATCTTACTCTCTTACTCTCTTACTCTCTTACTCTCTTACTCTCTTACTCTCTTACTCTCTTACTCTCTTACTTTCTTACTCTCTTACTCTCTTACTCTCTTACTCTTTTACTCTCTTACTCTATTTTTCTATTTCTCTCTTGCTTTCTTACACTTTTACTCCCTCACTCTCTTACTCCTTCACTCTCTTACACTCTTTCTCTCTTTTATTCTCTGGTTTTGACAGAAACTATACCAAAACTTCGATATCTAACCTTTGCCCACTGTCTCGTGTAACAATATTTTGCCCAATTGTTCAACTACCTAGCATTGTACTGCCAGGAAGCATGCATCCATATTGTAATCCGCTTCCTTTTTTCGCACCCAAACAAGGACAAGGTTCTATTAGTTCTGCATATTCCCTCCATTGAAAACTCTGTCAATGGAACAAACACACACCTAGTAAAAGTGTACCAAAAGCATATGCACGCTCTTCCGGTAAAGGTGAACCTACCAGCTCACTCGAGAGAGATGCAATCCGGCAACACGAAGCAAATTGAATGATCTTATTTCTGAAACGATATTAAATTTTGCACTGCACTCTCTACCAGCCAGCCAGCCAGCCGGCATCATCAGCACATCCTTTTTCACCATTCTGGCCCGGATGGATGGAATCGGAAAACTCCAGTACTCAAGGCAAGACTTCGAAAGGATGCGACTCGAACAACATCAGTTTTCAGCAAACGAAAGCAACACGAGCTTTCTCGTCCTGCCACGCACCTTACTTCCGTTTCCGGAAACGTTTCGTCTATCGGTGTGGAGCAAAAACTTTCCGATCGATATGACCCAGGATGCTCGAAACTGCCAACTTGTCGTGGTAAGTGATGGGTCGGTTGGATGACAGTTTTCGTTTTTTTTTCTCTTTTTTTCTATTTTTAAGAATGTTTAACAAGAACACCAACTCTCTCCTTCTCTTTGTGGAGGAAATTTGGGGACACATCAAAGAAAACTTTCTCAATGGTACTCGATTTACAAAATTTATGATTCAACAAAACTCACGACAGCTTACATGTTTTGAATCTTAACACTGTCCAGTTGTTTCCTCACATATGCTTTAAAACTTCCGAACGTTCTGCTTTATAACTAATTCTACATCCACATGTATCAAGGAGCAAAATTTGTGGTTTCCGAAAGTTTCCAGATTAACAGATATTGTTTTCTAAGATTATCCTACCCAAGCTAGTCAATCCGCAAAGAGGAAGAAGGTACGAAGAAGGATCAGAACCCGACGAAAGTGATAGTTTTGGGCAAAAACTTTGTCCTTCGAGTGGCTGAAGTAAATATTTCATCGATGCTTGAGCAGAAGTTAAACACCCACACACTTCCGAACTCTTCGAAATTGAATCGATTCCATTCGAGAGCTGTTAATATTTAACATCCCTCGATGTGTGTTTCAATTTTGCCTTAAGAACATTTGATGAGTAAGACTTAAAAAAACACATTGCATTCATCAAATTGTATTTCCAGCTGACATTTTATCACTTCTAGACAAACTGCTAGAGAAAGTCAAATTGCCGAGCTCATCTCCAAGCAAAAATTCGATTATTTTTGGCCATCCAAATGGAAAGCCCGACTCCAAGAGTGGAGATTGCAGATTTCATTTTGTCTCTTCGGCTTCGTCTTCTGGATTCCTTTGAACTCAGCTGTTTCTAGTCCACCGTTTTCACCATCCAATTAAAAGTTGGAATATCCAAATGAAGATCGACAAAAAAAAAAGAATGAATTTGTTTTGATGCTTTTTGATCATCAAACGTCTTTTCACGACAAAGGTGAATATGATTATTACAAATTTCGAAATTATATGAAACCTGATTGAAGAGCAGCACAATAATGTTCACAATTTCATTAAAATTTCAGTTAGACAGTTGCACTTTTGCAACAGAATGAGTTTGCAAATAGGATTCTATATTTTCAAGACCAACTATCAGACCTGCCAAAAGTTAAAATTTCCCTATTCGTGCTTCAAAAAGCACGAGCCCACAATTTCAATTCAATTCGAAACTTTGCCCATTTATCTCATTCAAACGGATGTTCCGGTGTTTTTTCGAGCCCGGGAAATCACCCGGAACGGAACACCCTGCTCGCGAGAGGCTCAGCTGGTTGGATCCTCGCGAAAAACGAGCGAAATATCATTAATTATTGTTTGCTGTCCCGTTTAAATGAACTGTGGCCAGGGTTACGTTGGGAATGTTTCGTCGTGATTAATCGATGCTGTTGCTCCTTTGAACGGTAGAATGCTTGCCATTTCACTCTGGTCTCACATTGAAAAAGGTTTTGAAGAAGTTGCCGGTGTTTGGATGTTTAAAAATTCAAGAAATACTCAAAAATCCAAATGATTTCAATTTTGAAAGTAAAAAATTTCCAAGGCTGACAGAATCATAAACCATTTTTGCTGAATAACTGGCATTTCTTATCTAGAGACATAATTTTAAAGACTTTGCCTACCATTGTTAAACCATACATTCATTCGTTCCAAAACAATAGTAAAATGATCATTTTTATGCATTACCTGGATGAACTACAAAAACTCTTTGATTTGGTTGACACAAAATCAAAAATTTTGCGTTGAGCATACCTGCAAAAGAAAGAAAAGAAAAAAAATAATTTTTGAAATTTTTGCTAGGTATTAAGGATCCGAAACAAGATGAACAAATTTTCTGATTATTTGGTTCCCTGATTTTATGAATCCCTAATTTTTGAATCCCTGATTTTCTGAATTTTTCACTTTCTGATTTTCTGACTATCTGACTTTCTGACTTTCTGACTTTCTGATTTTCTGACTTTCTGACTTTCTGACTTTCTGACTTTCTGACTTTCCGACTTTCTGACTTTCTGACTTTCTGACTTTCTGACTTTCTGACTTTCTGACTTTCTGACTTTCTGACTTTCTGACTTTCTGATTTTCTGACTTTCCGACTTTCTGACTATCTGACTTTCTGACTTTCTAACTTTCTGACTTTCTGACTTTCTGACTTTCTGACTTTCTGACTTTCTGACTTTCTGACTTTCTGACTTTCTGACTTTCTGACTTTCTGACTTTCTGACTTTCTGGCTATCTGACTTTCTGACTTTCCGACTTTCTGACTTTCTGACTTCCAGACTTTCTGAATTTTTTACTCTCTGACTTCCTGGCTTTCTGACTTTTTGACATTCGGACTTTCTGACTTTTTGACTTTCTGACATTCTGACTTTCTGACTTTCTGACTTTCTGACTTTCTGACTTTCTGACTTTCTGATTTTCTGACGTTCTGACTTTCTGACTTTCTGACTTTCTGACTTTCTGACTTTCTGACTTTCTGACTTTCTGACTTTCTGACTTTCTGACTTTCTAACTTTCTGACTTTCTGACTTTCTGACTTTCTGACTTTCTGACTTTCTGACTTTCTGACTTTCTGACTTTCTGACTTTCTGACTTTCTGACTTTCTGATTTTCTGACTTTCTGACTTTCTGACTTTCTGACTTTCTGACTTTCTGACTTTCTGACTTTCTGATTTTCTGACTTTCTGACTTTCTGACTTTCTGACTTTCTGACTTTCTGACTTTCTGACTTTCTGATTTCCTGACTTTCTGACTTTCTGACTTTCTGACTTTCTGCCTTTCTGACTTTCTGACTTTCTGACTTTCTGACATTCTGACTTTCTGACTTTCTGACTTTCTGACTTTCTGATTTTTTGACATTCCGACTTTGTGCATTTCTGACTTTCTGATTTTTTGACATTCCGACTTTGTGCATTTCTGACTTTTTGACTTTCTGACTTTCTGACTTTCTGACTTTTTGGCTATCTGACTTTCTGACTTTCCGACTTTCTGACTTTCTGACTTCCAGACTTTCTGAATTTTTTACTCTCTGACTTCCTGGCTTCCTGACTTTTTGACATTCGAACTTTCTGACTTTCTGACTTTCTGACTTTATGACTTTCTGACTTTCTGACTTTCTGACTTTCTGACTTTCTGACTTTCTGACTTTCTGACTTTCTGACTTTCTGACTTTCTGACTTTCTGACTTTCTGACTTTCTGACTTTCTGACTTTCTGACTTTCTGACTTTCTGACTTTCTGACTTTCTGACTTTCTAACTTTCTGACTTTCTGACTTTCTGACTTTCTGACTTTCTGACTTTCTGACTTTCTGACTTTCTGATTTTCTGACTTTCCGACTTTCTGACTATCTGACTTTCTGACTTTCTAACTTTCTGACTTTCTGACTTTCTGACTTTCTGACTTTCTGACTTTCTGACTTTCTGACTTTCTGACTTTCTGACTTTCTGACTTTCTGACTTTCTGACTTTCTGGCTATCTGACTTTCTGACTTTCCGACTTTCTGACTTTCTGACTTCCAGACTTTCTGAATTTTTTACTCTCTGACTTCCTGGCTTTCTGACTTTTTGACATTCGGACTTTCTGACTTTTTGACTTTCTGACATTCTGACTTTCTGACTTTCTGACTTTCTGACTTTCTGACTTTCTGACTTTCTGATTTTCTGACGTTCTGACTTTCTGACTTTCTGACTTTCTGACTTTCTGACTTTCTGACTTTCTGACTTTCTGACTTTCTGACTTTCTGACTTTCTGACTTTCTAACTTTCTGACTTTCTGACTTTCTGATTTTCTGACTTTCTGACTTTCTGACTTTCTGACTTTCTGACTTTCTGACTTTCTGACTTTCTGATTTTCTGACTTTCTGACTTTCTGACTTTCTGACTTTCTGACTTTCTGACTTTCTGACTTTCTGACTTTCTGACTTTCTGATTTTCTGACTTTCTGACTTTCTGACTTTCTGACTTTCTGACTTTCTGACTTTCTGATTTCCTGACTTTCTGACTTTCTGACTTTCTGACTTTCTGCCTTTCTGACTTTCTGACTTTCTGACTTTCTGACATTCTGACTTTCTGACTTTCTGACTTTCTGACTTTCTGATTTTTTGACATTCCGACTTTGTGCATTTCTGACTTTCTGATTTTTTGACATTCCGACTTTGTGCATTTCTGACTTTTTGACTTTCTGACTTCCTGACTTTCTGACTTTTTGGCTATCTGACTTTCTGACTTTCCGACTTTCTGACTTTCTGACTTCCAGACTTTCTGAATTTTTTACTCTCTGACTTCCTGGCTTCCTGACTTTTTGACATTCGAACTTTCTGACTTTCTGACTTTCTGACTTTATGACTTTCTGACTTTCTGACTTTCTGACTTTCTGACTTTCTGACTTTCTGACTTTCTGACTTTCTGACTTTCTGACTTTCTGACTTTCTGACTTTCTGACTTTCTGACTTTCTGACTTTCTGACTTTCTGACTTTCTGACTTTCTGACTTTCTGACTTTCTGACTTTCTGACTTTCTAACTTTTTGACTTTCTGACTTTCTGACTTTCTGACTTTCTGACTTTCTGATTTTCTGATTTTCTGATTTTCTGACTTTCTGACTTTCTGACTTTCTGACTTTCTGACTTTCTGACTTTCTGACTTTCTGACTTTCTGACTTTCTGACTTTCTGACTTTCTCACTATCTGACTTTCTGACTTTCTGACTTTTGGACTTTCTTACTTTCTGACTTTCCTACTTTCTGACTTTCTGACTTTCTGATTTTCTGACTTTCTGACTTTCTGACTTTCTGACTTTCTGACTTTCTGATTCTCTGACTTTCTGACTTTCTGACTTTCTGACTTTCTGACTTTTTGACTTTTTGACTTTTTGACTTTTTGACTTTTTGACTTTCTGGCTTTTTGATTTTTTGACTTTTAAACTTTTTGACTTTCTGACTTTCTGACTTTTTAACTATCTGAATTTATGAATTTCTGACTTTCTTACTTTCATATCTTCAGCGTTGGCTTTCTGTCTTTCAGAATTTTTTTTTTCTTGCTTTTTGAACTTTTGACATTTTTACTCTCTGATTTAATGAATTCCTGATAGTATAAATTTTATGATATTTGAATTTCGTACGTCCAGACTTTCTAAATTTATGTTTTTTTTTTGGACATTTATTAGTTTAAAAACTTATCTTTAAAATTCGAAATTTAAAGTTTAAATACTTAAGTAAAGTTTTTTGATAAAAAAAATCTTTCAACACTAGAATTTTGAATTTAAAAATATTTAAATAAGACCCTTAATAATATAACTGCATAATTGTCACAGAGATATATTTTTAGATGATTTTTCTTAAGTTATTTTTCATAAACAAATTTTGTATGGAATTATCGAAATTGGTTCGTTCGGTCAAAGATTCATAATTTTTTATGCGTAATCTACTTGAGGAAGGCTTATTTGCGACACAAGTTTTACATTTCAGGAACCTAGTCTTTTTTTCAGTTTAAAACTTTTTAAAGGAATTTTTCTCGCAGAACTACTTTATCGAAGACCATAACTTCGAATCTTTTAAGTGACAAACACTTTAATAGAAATATCTTGCTAGGCAATGGAAGTGATGTCAGCAAAATTGCCTAAAAACTACCCTTATTCAACTGCTTATAACTATTTGCTAACCGTAAACGTCAATCGTGGATGAGTTTTTAACCAAAACAAAAATTTTAAAATTAAGTTGTTTTCCACTAGCAGTAGGGTTTCCATATGCCTTTTTTTAATTTTATAAGTGGGAATTTCCTCTCTATATTGGATTACAACTCATGGAGATTTTTTCATAGTGTATTTTGCTAAATGATGTATTTTATTGAATGAATAAAAACGGGTTTAAAAATCTGTTGATATTATTTGCTAAGAAAACTTGCTTGGTCAATAGGCCGCTGCAAACTTTGTATGGAAATTTCAAATTCTTTAATGTTTACACCTCCCATAACAATGCAAAAAATTAACATGCTATTTGTTGCCAGCAATAGCAATACAAATTTTGAAAGCGATCCATCTAGCCCTGAGAAAGTTTAAATTGTTTATGGAAATTAGATTGTTTATAAAAATTAATTAAAAAACCGTCAGAAATGTACTGAAAATTTAAAAAAATATAACTCTGGATGAAAAATATTTCTTAATTCTAGCCGTACAATTCATGTGAAAAAAGCACAAACCTAACTGGTATTTAGTTTAAGATATTCGATGTAATACAATTTTTTTTTTCATTTTTTTTATTTGAGCGTTTTTGACTGCTTACTTGAAAGCTGTATAAAAATCTCAAAAAAGACTGATTTCCATAGCCAGGAAATTTATTGATTTATATAACCTTTGCAAAAAATTATCATGAAAGTATTAAAAACTCTATTAAGCAAAGTCTGCCATTCTTAAGTACTTTTCAATAATTTCAGATTTTTTATTTTGAAATGGTTATAACTTTTTTCATGAAATGCTAAGCTACTTGACATGTTAGCAAAAATGATGCTTTAGAAAATTCAAAACCAATAATGAAAGTAAAATTTCATTTTTAGCTTATTTGAGATTTGGATGATTTAATGTGCGAATATTTCTTCTTCCATACAAATTGCCAAACAAAATTGAAACGTGTTGCGCTTACTCAGGAATCAATCAAATCATCTCAAATTTTAAAAAGATGCTTGGTGCTCCAAAAGTAAGGTTGCCAAAATTTTTTCAGCACGTATCCGAGCCGGAAAATCCGGGCAATGTTATATAAAAACCTTCCAATATTCGGGCATTTGATTTCAAAATTGACTACCAAAATCCGGGCGATATCCGGGCAAATTTTGTCAAAACCCAGAAATCACTCAACAAAAATCATGAAAAAAAATTTTTTTCATCAAAACTCATTTAAATATTCTAGATCGTATTTTGGGCTCTCAAAAAACGTTTCATGATTATTTTTATAAAACTAGTTCAAAAAATTTCGTTTTGGAGGCATAAATATAAAAAAATATCAATAAATTTTTTTTTGTTTGAAAAAAATCCGGGCAAAATCCAGGCATTTTACAATGAAATCCGGGCAATCGGGCCGGACCGGACTGTTCATAAATTTTGTATTAAATAACCGGGAAATCCCGGATAAAACCAGGAAATCTTGCTACCTTATCCAAAAGGCATCGAAAAAACATATAGGAGCTAAAAGTGATTTTTTACAGCGATCTATTTGTCAAGCTTGAAGTCTTACAAAACCCTCCATGAGGGATTGCTTATATGAATAATCGTTATTTTTACACACATTTCGCGAAAATGGAGGTATTGCAAAAACGACCTTATCTCGACTATTGATGTCAAATCGAATACCTATTTGAAGCTATTGGAATAAGATGGTAGAGTTCAATGAGTCTTCTCTCAATAAACTAATGAGCCAATTTTATGGAAGGTTTGAAAACTTATACCTTCATAAAATCCAGGCAGTGAAGAAACTTATTTTGCGATCATCATCTAGAATCATATTCTTTTTTTATTTTTCTTTCTAACTTCTATTTTATCCAGAAAAAAAAGTTCAAAGCTAAGGAAACGATTGTAAAAACAAAGAAAACGAGATCCTTTTCAAAAAAAGAATTATAAACAAAATTATTTTGTAAGCTTAATTTCTAGATCTTCTAATTGTTGATTTAATGAAATAGATCATATCTAAATAAAGTTGTAGGAAAGATAAACCTCAGAAAATAATCAATTTTTTCGAATTGTCTCTACTCTTGGATTTATGCTAACGTTGGAGTAAGGTTGCCGAATTCACAGAAAAATTTATAATTTCATAGAATTTAGAACAAATTGTCATCACAGTGTCACAGAGCACAGAATTTTGGAAATATTTACAGATTTCACAGATTTTTATAAATTTTGGAAGAATTTCTGTCCCGGTCCTACTTCACCTAAATAATGAAATGTTGCGGGGTAAAGTATGGTGTACGATAAAAAATTTTACTCTC
This sequence comes from Uranotaenia lowii, assembly GCF_029784155.1. Taxonomy (NCBI): domain Eukaryota; kingdom Metazoa; phylum Arthropoda; class Insecta; order Diptera; family Culicidae; genus Uranotaenia; species Uranotaenia lowii. Next base: position 10,738 of record NW_026598359.1, on the reverse strand, counting down.
AAAAGTGCTCTTTCGCTCTTTTCAACATCTGTAAATATTCTCCATCTTTATTAATTTTCATTTCTGATTTTTTTTCACCAAGAATATACACTTTCACCGATATGCCGAAAAACAATTTACAAAGAAAGAATTTCCAAAATTATAATTGTTTATGTTGAAATGGACTTAACATTTCTAACTGAATTGGAAAATATAATAAAATTAGTAAAGCTGAAATTAACTGTAATATGTAAATGACTCAATTTGTCATGAATTTTCAATGAAATTAATGAAAAAAGCATTACAGAGAACCATCTCAGGCTTTTCCTGCAAAATCACAGAATGTAAGAATTTTTTTTTGCATAAACGCTGATTTTTTGCTTTTTGGTAACCTTGCATTGGAGCTTTATTGTTGAAAAGATGGAAAATTAAACAAAAGGATTATTTTATTTAAAATTTGTGTAAAATGCCATACTACCGTCAACTGGGGCAACATGCAACAATTTTCAATTTCGTTGGCTTCTAAAAACTTTATGTTCACAGTTATTCATACTTCCTATGTATTAAAAGTTTCAAGGTTGACCGGACATCAAATTGGCGTAATCAGAAAAATTATTGGTTCCTTCAGTTATTTTTAATTTTCTAAAAACATGCGATTTTCATCCTCCTCAGAAAATGGGGTAACTTGCAACAAACTATGTTTTTGATAAGAAATCTTATGAAAACGTATGAAAATGTATAGTTTTTGATAAATTTGCGATGAATTCATGATCATTACGCATGAAAACACCATTTGCTGTAATTTTTGTTTAGTGAAAACTTATTTTCACATTTTTTCTGAAAAGTAGGGTGCTGCATACATTTAGGGGTAAAACAATAGTACTAAAAATTGAAAAAGCCGAAATCATTAAAAAAAAAATGTTTGAATGAAAGAAATTTCAGTGTTGACAAACGCGTGATGCAAAACAATCATATTCCAGCATTTGGATATGAGATTTACAAGGTATTTCTTTGATTTGCATTTTGTTGCATTTTACCCCACACTGGTAACTGAATTATAAAAATATTTATTTAAAAAAATTGAGTGATTTTTCGAAAACTATTTTGGAGGAAACCAGTATATAGTTTGTAGGTGATATTCTCAAGCCAATCCTTCTTACTGGGTATAGTATTTTACGGCATCGAAAAATGTAAAAAATTGTACATTTATTGTTCGATTTTTTAAATTTTATATAAAAATCAAAAAATTTAAAAAACTATCTCAGGATGCTAGAAATTATGTCATCATCATGTTGTAATCATTAAAAGATATCTTTATCTCATTACATTAAATTAAAAATTGAATCAGTGTGGTGTTATCTAAATGTTGCATCCAACCCCGCTGTTGCATGATGCCCCGTTTGACGGTACCTTATAAATGAACTTGCTAGATTTTTCTATTTTTTTTTCGAATTTGGCAAGAAACAAAAAACAAAATAAAATTCAAGGTCTGATACGGCCCGTATGCCTGAATGACTTTGAAAAAGGCCAGATTTTGCCCTTCACTTTATTAAAAAAAATTATAAAAAACCAAGTCTTGCGACGTGAACATGCAATTATTTTAAACCTTTTTGGCAAGTTTAAAATAAAATTTAAAATCTGATGATGTGTATATTTTTTTTGATTCTACTCAGGAGTATTGCCCAAATTTATCCAGATTTGGAATCAAAAACCAATAAAATCAAAAGATGATATTTTACAGGTTTCCCACGATTTGTCTAGCCCGAATATGTGCAGGAAAAAAATCAAGCAAGATTGCTCCCGATTATTCAAAAGAAAAAATATGAATTTAAAGGATATTTTAAAATGTCCAAAATAGGGAAACTAGATATTGGATATGATTCTGACGAAATACACAGGGGCGCTGTGTATTTTAATATCCCCAATGTTTAAATACGATCCAAATGCGGTTGCGTTAAGCACTTGGTTTAAAACGCCTGATTTTGAGTCATGATAGCTTTTATTTACTAAGAAATTAAAAAAAATCCATTCCAATACCTTCACAAAACGAAAGCTTTCCAACACTTTTTAAGGCCAAAGCGCCAAATTCTCAACTTCCTTTGAAAACGGCTCTGGATACGCTTAATTTTACGCAAAATTTCCTCTCAATGGCAACGGTTAAACAAGCAAAACTCAAAACAGCTCCAGAATGAGTAGGAAGGTTCTAAAAGAAGACATTATCCAGCTGATTGAGAACGCACTGCCTCGTTGAAGGCAGACTGACAGCAAAGTCTACCGTAGGTTCGTAATTGATTACGCTTTTTCACGCACAAAATTTTCAAGCCCGTGAATCAACCGGTGATGTGGAAAATTTTAATTAATCGACTGTGCTTTTGATTCGTGCTTCCCTGAAATGGGATGAATGAAATGCTGAAAACGGGATGATGAGGTTTCGTTTCGGAAGACGATAATTGTAAAAAGCCTTCCGTTTCCGAGAAGTACCAATGTTACTAGGAGCCAAAGTGTTGTTATTTTCAGAAGCTTAATTTATTGAACCGGGTAGCGAAATTTTAATAACTAAATTCCGGCCCGGCGACTAGCAAATAGGAAGTTGGCGACAGAATTAACACCGGTATTTTAAAACGTTCAATTCTAAGAGAGAAAACTAAGCAGCTTATCTCGTCCGAGTTGCCATAAATACGACGAGGCGCAGAATTTTCTTCCATCAGTCATCGCTAGCTGATCTCGGACAGTAGAACGGGGTTAGTATGAAGACGAAAAAAAACTACAAGTGAAAACCAATAAATAAAATCACCCATCTGTCGGTGGTGCAAAAAAAAATTGGAACATAAGTGTCTCGATTGGAAAATTTGTCACCGGACTGTTTTTTTTTCGAATTTTTGTTTTCTTTTTCGGTAAACCCTTGTTGGCCCGGAATCAAGATATTGGGGGTTGTTTATCCGTATCCAAACTACTATAAATTGATACTTGCTGCTGGGGTGGTGAATATTTCATTTTCGGCTCAGAGTTTTTCAATTTGTTGGGGAACATCTGCGACCGAATTCATGTGAATCTGTCGATTATCGTTTACAAGCTGAGAAAAAGTTTTGAAAAATGTTTTGAAATTTGGCTAGAAAAATAAGGCATTAATATAGAAATCATTTAAATTGGAAATAGAGCTTTTGAATTTTATAAGAATGATATGAAATGAATCCTAATTTATAAATTCAAAAATTGAGTCTCGACTCTGGATTTTCTTCCTTTTTTTCAGACCACCCCTAAAGTCAAACCGCATCTGGATCCATCTCATCGTCAGCCCGAACCCGTCAATCCGACATCTCGCCACAGTAAATTTGCTTCGTTGGCAAATAAACAGACGACAAAAAAAAGGCAACAAATCTTCCTCTCACCAGAAGCCGCCAAAATGACTACTCACGGATGGCAGCCGCGGTTTTTTCTGTTGACATCGATGGCAATTTTGATTACCCTGCAGCAGCAACTCGGATCGATCGAATGTGCCAAGGCTGGGACGTCTGGTGAGTAGGATGAGGGATGATTTGGCCCGGTTTTTGGAAATTTACCGCAGTGACAGGGTTTCTTATTATTGATTAAAATTTCTTCCAACCGGATTAGCGCCGGGTTTGGTTGCAAATGGTGTACCATTTAACCGTACCTTTCTTCAGAGAATTCTATTTTAAATTTAATATTCTAATTCGTAATTATTCAAAAATCTCCCATACAGTGAGTCAACAATCACCTAAAGAACTTAGAAAACTGAGCTCGGATCTTTTGAAAGAACTTCGTCAAGCTGAAAAAGCGCTAGCCCCTTTCCAAAAACAGAAATCTACCCTGAACCAGCAACTCAAAAGTTACAATGCCCTGAGCACACGTCACGCCTGGAAATCTCCAGCCATGCAGAAGCAACGCAGTCAAGCCATCCGGAAGGATGCCCTCAGGATGCGATCAACGCTGCGCGCTTTCGATAAGAATTTCAAGAGCAATTTCGACTCCAAACTTCGATCCCTGAAGGCGAAAGCAGCGCGACAAGTTGGCCCCAATGGTGGTGGAGACTTGAGGGAACAGTTGGAACAAAGTGCTGCCATCTACCGGAAAATCCTGGAACTGCTGACCAACCTGATCGAGTGTCCGATTCACATTCTAGAGATCTTGGGACCGATGGGACCAACGACAGATACCAGTGAGTACGTGGATGTCACCGAACCCGTGTATCCGGGAGAGCTAGAATCTCCAGAAGGAAATAGTGTCTATTGATGCCAGACCTATGTTATGGTAAACGTTGGAACCAACCAAGTTAAGATGATGACTATGCGGCAACAAAATGGACCATGTTTGAAAAATTAGGTTATAAGCTGTTCTATACTTATCGGGAATGCAAATACAGCAATAAAATATAATTATCGTTGCAAAGTATTTAAGATTTTTATTTATTCATAAGTTGATTATTTTATTTAAACCAACTTCAAATCTGAACTGACAGTCAAAATAAACCCGATAAACTTAAGTTGATTTTCAGATTCCAGTCCAGAGTCCAGAGTCCAGAGCCCAGAATCCAGAATCCAGAGTCCAGAATCCAGAGTCCAGAGTCCAGAGGCCATAGTCCAGAGTCCAGAATCCAGAGTCCAGAGTCCAGAGTCCAGAGTCCAGAGTCCAGAATCCAAAGTTCAGAGTCTAGAGTCCAGAGTCCAGAGTACAGAGTCCAGACTCCAGAGTCCAGAGTCCAGAGTCCAGAGTCCAGAGTTCAGAGTCCTAAGTCCAGAGTTCAGAGTCCAGAGTCCAGAGTCCAGAGTCCAGAGTCCAGAGTCCAGAGTCCAGAGTCCAGAGTCCAGAGTCCAGAGTCCAGAGTCCAGAGTCCAGAGTCCAGAGTCCAGAGTCCAGAGTCCAGAGTCCAGAGTCCAGAGTCCAGAGTCCAGAGTTCAGAGTCCAGAGTCCGAGTCCAGAGTCCAGAGTCCAGAGTCCGAATCCTGAGTCCAGAGTCCAGAGTTTATGGTCCAGACTCCAAAGTCCAGAGTGCATAGTCCAGAGTCCAGAGTCCAGAGTCTAGAGTCCACAGTCCAGAGTTCAGATTCCAGAGTCCAGAGTCCAGAGCCCAGATTCCAGAGTCCAGAGTCCAGAGTCCAGAGTCCAGAGTCCAGAGTCCAGAGTCCAGAGTCCAGAGTCCAGAGTCCATAAGCCCAGAATCCAGAGATGAAATTCCAGAGTTCCGAGTCCATAAGATCAGAGTCCAGAGTCCAGAGTCCAGAGTGTAGGGTCCAGAGTCCAAAATCCAGAATCCAGAGTCCAGAGTCAAAAGTCCAGAGTCCAAAGTCCAGAGTCCAGAGTCCAGAGTCCAGAGTCCAGAGTCCGGAGTCCAGAGTTCAGATTCCAGAGCCCAGAGTCCAGAGTCCACAGTCCAGAGTCCAGAGTTCTGAGTCCAGAGCAGGCTTCCGAAAAGTACTGGCGAACGACAGTATTCTTGCGAACGTCGCACGTGCACCTCGATGAAAGCTTTCCGAATATTTCTTCCCGACAGTTCAAAAAGTAGCGGTCGTGCGATGTACAGCGAGGCCTCGTTTGACCTCATGCGAAAGTTTGTTCGTGGGTTTGAAAGTTTTTTAAGCTTCGTGACAGTTTTGGGAAAATCTTCGTGACAGTTTTCAATGCGTTGAATTTCGCATGACAGTACTACCTACTCCGTCCGACTGTAGCCGAGATTCGCTTTGGATTAACATCCACGCTCGGGCCGAGTTAATTTCGAACGAGCGTAGGTATGAATTTCTTTCTCGCTTAATGTGGGGAGGGGGGGTGATCACCCCGATCACCCTCCTCATAGGACCCTATAGGGTAATCATATCGCCTAACCTGCACCGGCACCACACATCGCGTTTCGCCTCGGTCGTATGCTCCTGCTCGATGGCTCGTTCGATCTATTCGATCCGAGCAGCAGCGCATACGATCGGGCATGGGTACAGTATGGGCACAACAGTCACCCGTGACAGTCCTGCCCATAACTGTCACGCCCTGCAGCCGACAGTTAGGATGAAATTATTTTCGGAACAGGAGGCATGAAGGTATGAAAACCGAACTGTCGGTTGGGTTCGCTACAGCTTAAAGCACAACACTTTCAGCAACGCATGCTTTGAGCAGATTGTTCAGATACAGCCTGGGTTCTCGCCCGTGTGCGATGTAGCCGAAGCATTACGATTTGTTACCGACGGTACAGCAGCGAACCTAGTTGTAAGGAAAACCGAGACAGTTTGTTTGGCAAGAAAAAAGCTGTCATAGCAAAGCTGTACTTTTCGGAAGCCTGGTCCAGAGTCCACAGTCCAGAGTTCAGATTCCAGAGTCCAGAGTCCAGAGTCCAGAGTCCGATTCCAGAGTCCAGAGTCCAGAGTCCAGAGTCCGAATCCTGAGTCCAGAGTCCAGAGTTTATGGTCCAGAGTCCAGAGTTTATGGTCCAGACTCCAAAGTCCAGATTGCATACTCCAGAGTCCAGAGTCCAGAGTCTAGAGTCCAGAGTCCAGAGTGTAGGGTCCAGAGTCCAGAGTCCAGAGTCCAGAGTTCGGAGTCCAGAGTCCAGAGTCCAGAGTCCAGAGGCCATAAGCCCAGAATCCAGAGATGAAATTCCAGAGTTCCGAGTCCATAAGATCAGAGTCCAGAGTTCAGAGTCCAGAGTCTAGAGTCCAGAGTCCAGAGTCCAGAATCCAGAGTCCAGAGTCCAGAATCCAGAGTCCAGAGTCCAGAGTCAAGAGTCCAAAGTCCTGAGTCCAGAACTCAGATTCCAGAGTCCAGAGTCCAGAGTCCAGATTCCAGAGTCCAGAGTCCAGAGTCCAGAGTCCAGAGTCCAGAGTCCAGAGTCCAGAGTCCAGAGTCCAGAGTCCAGAGTCCAGAGTCCAGAGTCCAGAGTCCAGAGTCCAGAGTCCAAAGTCCAGAGTCCAGAGTCCAGAATTTCGAGCTAAGATTCCGGAGCCCAGTGTCCAGAGTCCAGATTCCATAGTCCAGAGTCCGAAGTCCAGAGTTCGTAGTTCAGAGTCCAGAGTCCGGAGTTCAAAGTCCAGAGTCCGGAGTTCGGAGTTCAATGTCCAGAGTCCACAGTCTAGAGTCCACAGTCCAGAGTCCTCAGTGCAGAGTCCAGAGTCCAGAGTCCAGAGCCCAAAGTCCAGAGTCTAGAGTCCAGAGTCCAGAGTCCAGAATCTATAGTCCAGAGTCCAGAGTCCCGAGCTCAGAGTCCCGACTCAGAGTCCAAAGTCCAGAGTCCAGAGTCCAGAGTCCAGAGTCCAGAGACCAGAGTCCAGAGTCCAAAGTTGAACGTCCATAAGCCCAGAGTCCATAGTAGAGATTCCAGAGTTCCGAGTCCAGAGTCTGAATTCCACGGTCCAGAATCCTGAGTCGAGAGTCGAAAGTCCAGAGTCGAAAGTCCAGAGTCCAGAGTTCAGAGTCCAGAATCTAGAGTCCAGAGTCCAGAGTCCAGAGTCCAGAGTCCAGAGTCCAGAGTCAAGAGTCCAGAGTCCAAAGACCAGTCTCCAGAGTCTGGAGTCCAGATTCTAGAGTCCAGAGTCCAGAGTCCAGAGTCCAGGGCCAAAGTCCACAGTCCAGATTCCAAAGTCCATGGGCCCAGAGTCCAGAATCGAGATTCCAGAGTCCAGAGTCCCGAATCCAGAGTCGAGAGTCAAAAGTTTAGAGTCCAAAGTCCAAAGTCCAGTGTCCAAAGTCCAGAGTCCAGAGCTCAAAGTCCAGAGTCCAGAGTCCAGAGTCCAGAGTCCAAAGTCCAGAGTCCAGAGTCCAGAGTCCACAGTCCAGAGTCCACAGTCCAGAGTCCACAGTTCAAAGTTCGGAGTCTAGCGTTTATAGTTCAAAATCCAGAATCCGGAGTTCAATGTCCAGAGTCCACAGTCTAGAGTCCAGAGTTCAGATTCCAGAGACTTTAGTCCAGAGTCCAGAGTCCAAAGGCCAGTTTCTAGAGTCCAGAGTCCAGAGTCCTCAAGAGTCCAGAGTCCAGAGTTTAGCGTCTGGAGTCCAGAATTGAGAGCTTAGAGTCCAGAGCTCAGAGTCCAGAGTACATACAAAGATTAGAACTAAGAGTCCGGGGTCCACAGTTCAGAGTTCACAGTCTAGAGTCCAGAGTCCAGAATTTCGAGCTAAGATTCCGGAGTCCAGAGTCCAGAATCTAGAGTCCAGAGTCCAGAGTCCCGAGCTCAGAGTCCCGAGCCCAGAGTCCAGAGTCTAAAGTCCAGAGTCCAGAGTTCAAAGTCCAGAGTCCAAAGTCCATAGTCCAGAGTCCAAAGTTCAGAGTCCAGAGTCCAGAGTCCAGAGTCCAGAGTCCAGAGTCCAGAGTCCAGAGTCAAGAGTCCAGAGTCCAGAGTCCAGAGTCCAGAGTCCACAGTTCCAGAGTCCAGATTCCAGAATCCAGTGTCCAGAAACATTGATACTCTGTAAAAAACTTTTTTCAAATTTTTTCAATCAATTTTCAATAATTATCTTTTGGAACATTGAACGATTGTTATGTGCAATCCATTTTATGAGCTTCCTATTTGAATAAGAAATCGTCCCATGTTTTCAAGTAAAAGATAAGAAACGAATAGAAAAAAATATAAAAAAAAATGAATTTCGGTGCTTATCTCTGAAAATGATATCATTTTTGCCTCTTTCAAATTCACACAAATACTCCATTTTCCATTCAGAGTCAGCAATGAAACTTCATACAAAAGGCGGAAATGAAGCACCGCACTTCCTCTTCCATCATTATTGCAAATCAGCTCCGAACGCCCGGGCAGGAAATCGTAAATAATAACAATAATAATACCCGCAGCCGGCTTCAAATCACCTTCACCATTTGTTAGGGGGCATTGAGGATAGGGTAAGAGCAGCTGCTTCTATTCATCAATAATTGCATCCCGATGAATGATGACGCCCCCTTGCGCTAGGCAACGGAATAGGATGCGGAAGTGGGGGTGGGAGTGGGTTTGAGGTTCCGGGAAGAGGCTGCTTCTGCAAAATATTCAAGCAATGAATACAATTACACTCTCCCTGTACCTAAATACACGCTTTCAACTGCGCTTTCCATCGTCAGGAACCAAACAAATCCTGGCAAGCATTTTGAATCTCGAAACGGAGATGGCTCGTGTGTATGTTGGAACCTATCCGTAAATAGCAGCAGCTAGGCGAAAGAAGCTGGCTAGCGTATCGGTATCGATCGATTGATGATTGGCTTTCTCGCTGCTCCGCTCTATGGCGCCTTCATTGTAGCTGATTTTCTGCTGCTGTACAAAAGCCCGACACCCACCATCGGATGCTGCTGCTCGAGAAAGGAATCTGAATTGAAAATGATGAATGTGTTGATTTTTATTTCTGCCTTCCTGCCTGCTGATGGTTGGTATTAAGGTTTTTTTCTGAGCTGATAGGGCGATGAATAGCAGGGAACTGATATCCCTGGCCTGTGTTAATAAAGGTGGTTCAAATTCATACTTCATATTCAACATTTTGAATCAAAGCGATACGAGCTAAATACTTGATTTTTCAGTTCAGCATTCAGAGGTTTAGGTTTACTTCTGGACAACATCGACAGCTTTACAAATTTGACCGAGCCGAAAAGTCAAAATCTACAAGTGATTTAAAGATTCAATTAAAGCACGTAGTTGTTGAATGCGAGAAGACTTTTTTCTATGGCGACCGTCAAACATTGTGTCTAAAAGTTTAAACGTGGTCCTATTCATATTCCCAGTTCAGGTGATTTTCATCAAGTAAACTTAGCTGATGTGAAAATATATTGAAGAATGAAAAAGTGTTGGAAAAAAAGAGTTAACAAACATGTCGGAAAATTGTCTCGTCTCCGGCGGAATTAAGTATTCAGACTTACTGACTACTTGACACTGCTTTGAATTTACAATAGCAATCCACTTAAATTTTGATTGAAAACTCAAATCTTGACACACATAAATCCTACCTCATCTTTAGAATGGGTTTTTTTATGAGGAAGTGTAACTCAAGAGGTTCATTATATTGAAACAACCATTTCAATTTGGCTTGTAGGCATGATCACTACCAACTATGATTAACAGTATAGGCAAAAAAAATTATACAAAATACTTGTTGCTTTATAACTAATAACTTCGATGATAATAATCGTTAATGGCATAACAAAATTTTTGCTAAATTGGAACATTTTTAAAACAAAAAATTTCAGTCTTATTTTTATTTTGTCACACTTGTGACTTCTTCTGAATGCTCAGCTTCATACTCATAAGGATTTTGATAAATTGTACAAGGCAACAAACCTCAAATTTTTCCGTGGTGCAAAGAATTTTTGAGCTTATTTTGATTGATTGGGGTTACCTGATTCCAAATAAATATTCATTTTTTTCAGATTTTTAAATGTATTTCTTGTGCAAATTGGTAAAATTTATTTACGAAATGTCGGCACTTCCGCAACAAATCCGTAAAACATTTAAAAAAAACTTTACAAACAAAAGTTTTAAATATAAGATCAACTTTGCGGAAACCGCATTCAATTTCGATTACTGCAAAAAAAGTTTAAGAAATTTCCTTCTTGTTAACTTTTCGCCATTCTGTAAATTTTGTGATATTGAAGAATTTTAAATTTTTTTGAAATAATATTGAATTTTTGATGTTTTTTGAAAGAAAAATCAAATCGTTTGAGCATCCATTCTTTTGGAATGTCCAAAAAACTTGTAGTGAGATTTTTTCAACTTTCTAAAAATTGTAACATTTTACTGTTTAAATTATTTTTTCTCTGATATTAGAATAACCAAGCTTAGAAATTATT
>NW_026598358.1:0-32292 GCF_029784155.1 Uranotaenia lowii | reverse complement strand
TTCAGAATTCAGATTCAGAAATCAGATTCAGAATTCAGATTCAGAATTCAGATTCTGAATTCAGATTCTGAATTCAGATTCAGAATTCAGATTCAGAATTCAGATTCAGAATTCAGATTCAGAATTCAGATTCAGAATTCAGATTCAGAATTCAGATTCAGAATTTAGAATTCAGATTCAGAATTCAGATTCAGAATTCAGATTCAGAATTCAGATTCAGAATTCGGATTCAGAATTCAGATTCAGAATTCAGATTCAGAATTCAGATTCAGAATTCAGATTCAGAATTCAGATTCAGAATTCAGATTCAGAATTCAGATTCAGAATTCAGATTCAGAATTCAGATTCAGAATTCAGATTCAGAATTCAGATTCAGAATTCAGATTCAGAATTCAGATTCAGAATTCAGATTCAGAATTCAGATTCAGAATTCAGATTCAGAATTCAGATTCAGAATTCAGAATTCAGATTCAGAATTCAGATTCAGAATTCAGATTCAGAATTCAGATTCAGAATTCAGATTCAGAATTCAGATTCAGAATTCAGATTCAGAATTCAGATTCAGAATTCAGATTCAGAATTCAGATTCAGAATTCAGATTCAGAATTCAGATTCAGAATTCAGATTCAGAATTCAGATTCAGAATTCAGATTCAGAATTCAGATTCAGAATTCAGATTCAGAATTCAGATTCAGAATTCAGATTCAGAATTCAGATTCAGAATTCAGATTCAGAATTCAGATTCAGAATTCAGATTCAGAATTCAGATTCAGAATTCAGATTCAGAATTCAGATTCAGAATTCAGATTCAGAATTCAGATTCAGAATTCAGATTCAGAATTCAGATTCAGAATTCAGATTCAGAATTCAGATTCAGAATTCAGATTCAGAATTCAGATTCAGAATTCAGATTCAGATTCAGAATTCAGATTCAGAATTTAGATTCAGAATTCAGATTCAGAATTCAGATTCAGAATTCAGATTCAGAATTCAGATTCAGAATTCAGATTCAGAATTCAGATTCAGAATTCAGATTCAGAATTCAGATTCAGAATTCAGATTCAGAATTCAGATTCAGAATTCAGATTCAGAATTCAGATTCAGAATTCAGATTCAGAATTCAGATTCAGAATTCAGATTCAGAATTCAGATTCAGAATTCAGATTCAGAATTCAGATTCAGAATTCAGATTCAGAATTCAGATTCAGAATTCAGATTCAGAATTCGGATTCAGATTCAGAATTCAGATTCAGAATTCAGATTCAGAATTCAGATTCAGAATTCAGATTCAGAATTCAGATTCAGAATTCAGATTCAGAATTCAGATTCAGAATTCAGATTCAGAATTCAGATTCAGAATTCAGATTCAGAATTCAGATTCAGAATTCAGAATTCAGATTCAGAATTCAGATTCAGAATTCAGATTCAGATTCAGAATTCATATTCAGAATTCGGATTCAGAATTCAGATTCAGAATTCAGATTCAGAATTTAGATTCAGAATTCAGATTCAGAATTCAGATTCAGAATTCAGATTCAGAATTCAGATTTAGAATTCAGATACTGAATTCAGATTCAGAATTCAGATTCAGAATTCAGATTCAGAATTCAGATTCAGAATTCAGATTCAGAATTCAGATTCAGAATTCAGATTCAGAATTCAGATTCAGAATTCAGATTCAGAATTCAGATTCAGAATTCAGATTCAGAATTCAGATTCAGAATTCAGATTCAGAATTCAGATTCAGAATTCAGATTCAGAATTCAGATTCAGAATTCAGATTCAGAATTCAGATTCAGAATTCAGATTCAGAATTCAGATTCAGAATTCAGATTCAGAATTCAGATTCAGAATTCAGATTCAGAATTCAGATTCAGAATTCAGATTCAGAATTCAGATTCTGAATTCAGATTCAGAATTCAGATTCAGAATTCAGATTCAGAATTCAGATTCAGAATTCAGATTCAGAATTTAGATTCAGAATTCAGATTCAGAATTCAGATTCAGAATTCAGATTCAGAATTCAGATTCAGAATTCAGATTCAGAATTCAGATTCAGAATTCAGATTCAGAATTCAGATTCAGAATTCAGATTCAGAATTCAGATTCAGAATTCAGATTCAGAATTCAGATTCAGAATTCAGATTCAGAATTCAGATTCAGAATTCAGATTCAGAATTCAGATTCAGAATTCAGATTCAGAATTCAGATTCAGAATTCAGATTCAGAATTCAGATTCAGAATTCAGATTCAGAATTCAGATTCAGAATTCAGATTCAGAATTCAGATTCAGAATTCAGATTCAGAATTCAGATTCAGAATTCAGATTCAGAATTCAGATTCAGAATTCAGATTCAGAATTCAGATTCAGAATTCAGATTCAGAATTCAGATTCAGAATTCAGATTCAGAATTCAGATTCAGAATTCAGATTCAGAATTCAGATTCAGAATTCAGATTCAGAATTCAGATTCAGAATTCAGATTCAGAATTCAGATTCAGAATTCAGATACAGAATTCAGATTCAGAATTCAGATTCAGAATTCAGATTCAGAATTCAGATTCAGAATTCAGATTCAGAATTCAGATTCAGAATTCAGATTCAGAATTCAGATTCAGAATTCAGATTCAGAATTCAGATTCAGAATTCAGATTCAGAATTCAGAATTCAGATTCAGAATTCAGATTCAGAATTCAGATTCAGAATTCAGATTCAGAATTCAGATTCAGAATTCAGATTCAGAATTCAGATTCAGAATTCAGATTCAGAATTCAGATTCAGAATTCAGAATTCAGATTCAGAATTCAGATTCAGAATTCAGATTCAGAATTCAGATTCAGAATTCAGATTCAGAATTCAGATTCAGAATTCAGATTCAGAATTCAGATTCAGAATTCAGATTCAGAATCCAGATTCAGAATTCAGATTCAGAATTCAGATTCAGAATTCAGATTCAGAATTCAGATTCAGAATTCAGATTCAGAATTCAGATTCAGAATTCAGATTCAGAATTCAGATTCAGAATTCAGATTCAGAATTCAGATTCAGAATTCAGATTCAGAATTCAGATTCAGAATTCAGATTCAGAATTCAGATTCAGAATTCAGATTCAGAATTCAGATTCAGAATTCAGATTCAGAATTCAGATTCAGAATTCAGATTCAGAATTCAGATTCAGAATTCAGATTCAGAATTCAGATTCAGAATTCAGATTCAGAATTCAGATTCAGAATTCAGATTCAGAATTCAGATTCAGAATTCAGATTCAGAATTCAGATTCAGAATTCAGATTCAGAATTCAGATTCAGAATTCAGATTCAGAATTCAGATTCAGAATTCAGATTCAGAATTCAGATTCAGAATTCAGATTCAGAATTCAGATTCAGAATTCAGATTCAGAATTCAGATTCAGAATTCAGATTCAGAATTCAGATTCAGAATTCAGATTCAGAATTCAGATTCAGAATTCAGATTCAGAATTCAGATTCAGAATTCAGATTCAGAATTCAGATTCAGAATTCAGATTCAGAATTCAGATTCAGAATTCAGATTCAGAATTCAGATTCAGAATTCAGATTCAGAATTCAGATTCAGAATTCAGATTCAGAATTCAGATTCAGAATTCAGATTCAGAATTCAGATTCAGAATTCAGATTCAGAATTCAGATTCAGAATTCAGATTCAGAATTCAGATTCAGAATTCAGATTCAGAATTCAGATTCAGAATTCAGATTCAGAATTCAGATTCAGAATTCAGATTCAGAATTCAGATTCAGAATTCAGATTCAGAATTCAGATTCAGAATTCAGATTCAGAATTCAGATTCAGAATTCAGATTCAGAATTCAGATTCAGAATTCAGATTCAGAATTCAGATTCAGAATTCAGATTCAGAATTCAGATTCAGAATTCAGATTCAGAATTCAGATTCAGAATTCAGATTCAGAATTCAGATTCAGAATTCAGATTCAGAATTCAGATTCAGAATTCAGATTCAGAATTCAGATTCAGAATTCAGATTCAGAATTCAGATTCAGAATTCAGATTCAGAATTCAGATTCAGAATTCAGATTCAGAATTCAGATTCAGAATTCAGATTCAGAATTCAGATTCAGAATTCAGATTCAGAATTCAGATTCAGAATTCAGATTCAGAATTCAGATTCAGAATTCAGATTCAGAATTCAGATTCAGAATTCAGATTCAGAATTCAGATTCAGATTCAGAATTCAGATTCAGAATTCAGATTCAGAATTCAGATTCAGAATTCAGATTCAGAATTCAGATTCAGAATTCAGATTCAGAATTCAGATTCAGAATTCAGATTCAGAATTCAGATTCAGAATTCAGATTCAGAATTCAGATTCAGAATTCAGATTCAGAATTCAGATTCAGAATTCAGATTCAGAATTCAGATTCAGAATTCAGATTCAGAATTCAGATTCAGAATTCAGATTCAGAATTCAGATTCAGAATTCAGATTCAGAATTCAGATTCAGAATTCAGATTCAGAATTCAGAATTCAGATTCAGAATTCAGATTCAGAATTCAGATTCAGAATTCAGATTCAGAATTCAGATTCAGAATTCAGATTCAGAATTCAGATTCAGAATTCAGATTCAGAATTCAGATTCAGAATTCAGATTCAGAATTCAGATTCAGAATTCAGAATTCAGATTCAGAATTCAGATTCAGAATTCAGATTCAGAATTCAGATTCAGAATTCAGATTCAGAATTCAGATTCAGAATTCAGATTCAGAATTCAGATTCAGAATTCAGATTCAGAATTCAGATTCAGAATTCAGATTCAGAATTCAGATTCAGAATTCAGATTCAGAATTCAGATTCAGAATTCAGATTCAGAATTCAGATTCAGAATTCAGATTCAGAATTCAGATTCAGAATTCAGATTCAGAATTCAGATTCAGAATTCAGATTCAGAATTCAGATTCAGAATTCAGATTCAGAATTCAGATTCAGAATTCAGATTCAGAATTCAGATTCAGAATTCAGATTCAGAATTCAGATTCAGAATTCAGATTCAGAATTCAGATTCAGAATTCAGATTCAGAATTCAGATTCAGAATTCAGATTCAGAATTCAGATTCAGAATTCAGATTCAGAATTCAGATTCAGAATTCAGATTCAGAATTCAGATTCAGAATTCAGATTCAGAATTCAGATTCAGAATTCAGATTCAGAATTCAGATTCAGAATTCAGATTCAGAATTCAGATTCAGAATTCAGATTCAGAATTCAGATTCAGAATTCAGATTCAGAATTCAGATTCAGAATTCAGATTCAGAATTCAGATTCAGAATTCAGATTCAGAATTCAGATTCAGAATTCAGATTCAGAATTCAGATTCAGAATTCAGATTCAGAATTCAGATTCAGAATTCAGATTCAGAATTCAGATTCAGAATTCAGATTCAGAATTCAGATTCAGAATTCAGATTCAGAATTCAGATTCAGAATTCAGATTCAGAATTCAGATTCAGAATTCAGATTCAGAATTCAGATTCAGAATTCAGATTCAGAATTCAGATTCAGAATTCAGATTCAGAATTCAGATTCAGAATTCAGATTCAGAATTCAGATTCAGAATTCAGATTCAGAATTCAGATTCAGAATTCAGATTCAGAATTCAGATTCAGAATTCAGATTCAGAATTCAGATTCAGAATTCAGATTCAGAATTCAGATTCAGAATTCAGATTCAGAATTCAGATTCAGAATTCAGATTCAGAATTCAGATTCAGAATTCAGATTCAGAATTCAGATTCAGAATTCAGATTCAGAATTCAGATTCAGAATTCAGATTCAGAATTCAGATTCAGAATTCAGATTCAGAATTCAGATTCAGAATTCAGATTCAGAATTCAGATTCAGAATTCAGATTCAGAATTCAGATTCAGAATTCAGATTCAGAATTCAGATTCAGAATTCAGATTCAGAATTCAGATTCAGAATTCAGATTCAGAATTCAGATTCAGAATTCAGATTCAGAATTCAGATTCAGAATTCAGATTCAGAATTCAGATTCAGAATTCAGATTCAGAATTCAGATTCAGAATTCAGATTCAGAATTCAGATTCAGAATTCAGATTCAGAATTCAGATTCAGAATTCAGATTCAGAATTCAGATTCAGAATTCAGATTCAGAATTCAGATTCAGAATTCAGATTCAGAATTCAGATTCAGAATTCAGATTCAGAATTCAGATTCAGAATTCAGATTCAGAATTCAGATTCAGAATTCAGATTCAGAATTCAGATTCAGAATTCAGATTCAGAATTCAGATTCAGAATTCAGATTCAGAATTCAGATTCAGAATTCAGATTCAGAATTCAGATTCAGAATTCAGATTCAGAATTCAGATTCAGAATTCAGATTCAGAATTCAGATTCAGAATTCAGATTCAGAATTCAGATTCAGAATTCAGATTCAGAATTCAGATTCAGAATTCAGATTCAGAATTCAGATTCAGAATTCAGATTCAGAATTCAGATTCAGAATTCAGATTCAGAATTCAGATTCAGAATTCAGATTCAGAATTCAGATTCAGAATTCAGATTCAGAATTCAGATTCAGAATTCAGATTCAGAATTCAGATTCAGAATTCAGATTCAGAATTCAGATTCAGAATTCAGATTCAGAATTCAGATTCAGAATTCAGATTCAGAATTCAGATTCAGAATTCAGATTCAGAATTCAGATTCAGAATTCAGATTCAGAATTCAGATTCAGAATTCAGATTCAGAATTCAGATTCAGAATTCAGATTCAGAATTCAGATTCAGAATTCAGATTCAGAATTCAGATTCAGAATTCAGATTCAGAATTCAGATTCAGAATTCAGATTCAGAATTCAGATTCAGAATTCAGATTCAGAATTCAGATTCAGAATTCAGATTCAGAATTCAGATTCAGAATTCAGATTCAGAATTCAGATTCAGAATTCAGATTCAGAATTCAGATTCAGAATTCAGATTCAGAATTCAGATTCAGATTCAGAATTCAGATTCAGAATTCAGATTCAGAATTCAGATTCAGAATTCAGATTCAGAATTCAGATTCAGAATTCAGATTCAGAATTCAGATTCAGAATTCAGATTCAGAATTCAGATTCAGAATTCAGATTCAGAATTCAGATTCAGAATTCAGATTCAGAATTCAGATTCAGAATTCAGATTCAGAATTCAGATTCAGAATTCAGATTCAGAATTCAGATTCAGAATTCAGATTCAGAATTCAGATTCAGAATTCAGATTCAGAATTCAGATTCAGAATTCAGATTCAGAATTCAGAATTCAGATTCAGAATTCAGATTCAGAATTCAGATTCAGAATTCAGATTCAGAATTCAGATTCAGAATTCAGATTCAGAATTCAGATTCAGAATTCAGATTCAGAATTCAGATTCAGAATTCAGATTCAGAATTCAGATTCAGAATTCAGATTCAGAATTCAGATTCAGAATTCAGATTCAGAATTCAGAATTCAGATTCAGAATTCAGATTCAGAATTCAGATTCAGAATTCAGATTCAGAATTCAGATTCAGAATTCAGATTCAGAATTCAGATTCAGAATTCAGATTCAGAATTCAGATTCAGAATTCAGATTCAGAATTCAGATTCAGAATTCAGATTCAGAATTCAGATTCAGAATTCAGATTCAGAATTCAGATTCAGAATTCAGATTCAGAATTCAGATTCAGAATTCAGATTCAGAATTCAGATTCAGAATTCAGATTCAGAATTCAGATTCAGAATTCAGATTCAGAATTCAGATTCAGAATTCAGATTCAGAATTCAGATTCAGAATTCAGATTCAGAATTCAGATTCAGAATTCAGATTCAGAATTCAGATTCAGAATTCAGATTCAGAATTCAGATTCAGAATTCAGATTCAGAATTCAGATTCAGAATTCAGATTCAGAATTCAGATTCAGAATTCAGATTCAGAATTCAGATTCAGAATTCAGATTCAGAATTCAGATTCAGAATTCAGATTCAGAATTCAGATTCAGAATTCAGATTCAGAATTCAGATTCAGAATTCAGATTCAGAATTCAGATTCAGAATTCAGATTCAGAATTCAGATTCAGAATTCAGATTCAGAATTCAGATTCAGAATTCAGATTCAGAATTCAGGTTCAGAATTCAGATTCAGAATTCAGATTCAGAATTCAGATTCAGAATTCAGATTCAGAATTCAGATTCAGAATTCAGATTCAGAATTCAGATTCTTTCAGTTTTTTTAATTTAAAGAAAGTATGTTCGATTTCGATATTGAGGATGGTTTTTTGGAAACGCACAATGCAACGTTCCAGTTTCCAGTGCAGGGGGCTACGCTCTTCCAGCAGGTGAAATAGGCATCTGAAGGTGTTCTGGATGTGGGTGGGAAAAATACCGTTTTTTCTGCACGATATTAGAAAATTTTTCCTGTTTGTTGTGTTGGCAATTTTTCGGTTGTAGTCGGCGTAATTCTTAAAATTGGTTTTCGTTGTGCTTCCGTACTTTTGTTCTATGCTGTTGAAATATCCCGCCATGATGTGATTCTCTTTTTGGGGCGACTGTTTAGTTTACTTTAAATGGGTTGATTCTCGGCTTTCAGTCTCAAGTTTTTTAGTAAAAACGACTTTATTTTTACATATCCAACGTTTCGATCCTTATAGGATCTTCATCAGGGACTAAAATTTATTACAAAATTAAGCTTACGTCTACAGAATCTAAGTGATTCTTACCGAAAAAGTTGTCGTTTTTTTGTCCGGTTTGATACGGCGTATCGTTTACTGCTGTCTGTTTCTGTTTCAAACTATTGTAAAATATGTTGGATTTTTTGTGTATGTTATAATTTTATGTGTGACTTACGGTTAAAAATTCTTTTCCAGGGCTATTGTTGATTTTTTGTAGGTTTTTGTAGCACTTTTTATGAACAAGATACTTGCACTGTGTGTTTTGTTCTATGTTGTTTTTTTAATTTATGATGGCGGTGTACTTATAGAGTCTGGTTGTTGGTTTGTGTTTTTTTGTTTTGGTTTCTTATTTCGTATTTTTTCGAGACACTGAAATATGTTGTTGTATGAAATGTGTATGATGTCTGTGTCTTTTTTAATATTGATGGAAGAATTTGTAGTTTTTATGTGACAACTTTCTAACATATTTAGTTTATCTTGATTGTCACCTCTGTCGATAATTTTCACTTTGTCTATATCGAACAGATGATGCATAGCTGTTTCGTGTTCTATTAATGCTGTCTGTTGTCGTAGTTGGATGATTGCGTAGTCCTCGTTTGTGTATCCTTTTTCCCATAGTCGTTTCAGCTCGTTGGTTTGCGTTTTATGTTGTGACATTCGTTGTTTTAATTTAACGATTGTGCATCCTATGTAGCAGGCGTTGCATTTATGTTCGTTATTTTCTTCTTCGCTCGTGTCTGGATTCCCGTTGCATTCGATTTTGTATACTACGTTTGTATGATCTTCATGTGGGGTTTTATCCTTTACCATAGGGAATAGTGATCCAATGGTTTTTTTCTGTTTAGTTGCTGTTTTAATATGAGTGTAATCCTTTTTTAGCGTTTTATTTATTTTTGATGTTAATCCATCGATGTTCGTGAGAGATTTGAATATTTTATTTTCATTCTCTACCATAGCTGTTTGTTCAATTATTCAGATTCAGAATTCAGATTCAGAATTCAGATTCAGAATTCAGATTCAGAATTCAGATTCAGAATTCAGATTCAGAATTCAGATTCAGAATTCAGATTCAGAATTCAGATTCAGAATTCAGATTCAGAATTCAGATTCAGAATTCAGATTCAGAATTCAGATTCAGAATTCAGATTCAGAATTCAGATTCAGAATTCAGATTCAGAATTCAGATTCAGAATTCAGATTCAGAATTCAGATTCAGAATTCAGATTCAGAATTCAGATTCAGAATTCAGATTCAGAATTCAGATTCAGAATTCAGATTCAGAATTCAGATTCAGAATTCAGATTCAGAATTCAGATTCAGAATTCAGATTCAGAATTCAGATTCAGAATTCAGATTCAGAATTCAGATTCAGAATTCAGATTCAGAATTCAGATTCAGAATTCAGATTCAGAATTCAGATTCAGAATTCAGATTCAGAATTCAGATTCAGAATTCAGATTCAGAATTCAGATTCAGAATTCAGATTCAGAATTCAGATTCAGAATTCAGATTCAGAATTCAGATTCAGATTCAGAATTCAGATTCAGAATTCAGATTCAGAATTCAGATTCAGAATTCAGATTCAGAATTCAGATTCAGAATTCAGATTCAGAATTCAGATTCAGAATTCAGATTCAGAATTCAGATTCAGAATTCAGATTCAGAATTCAGATTCAGAATTCAGATTCAGAATTCAGATTCAGAATTCAGATTCAGAATTCAGATTCAGAATTCAGATTCAGAATTCAGATTCAGAATTCAGATTCAGAATTCAGATTCAGAATTCAGATTCAGAATTCAGATTCAGAATTCAGATTCAGAATTCAGATTCAGAATTCAGATTCAGAATTCAGATTCAGAATTCAGATTCAGAATTCAGATTCAGAATTCAGATTCAGAATTCAGATTCAGAATTCAGATTCAGAATTCAGATTCAGAATTCAGATTCAGAATTCAGATTCAGAATTCAGATTCAGAATTCAGATTCAGAATTCAGATTCAGAATTCAGATTCAGAATTCAGATTCAGAATTCAGATTCAGATTCAGAATTCAGATTCAGAATTCAGATTCAGAATTCAGATTCAGAATTCAGATTCAGAATTCAGATTCAGAATTCAGATTCAGAATTCAGATTCAGAATTCAGATTCAGAATTCAGATTCAGAATTCAGATTCAGAATTCAGATTCAGAATTCAGATTCAGAATTCAGATTCAGAATTCAGATTCAGAATTCAGATTCAGAATTCAGATTCAGAATTCAGATTCAGAATTCAGAATTCAGATTCAGAATTCAGATTCAGAATTCAGATTCAGAATTCAGAATTCAGATTCAGAATTCAGATTCAGAATTCAGATTCAGAATTCAGATTCAGAATTCAGATTCAGAATTCAGATTCAGAATTCAGATTCAGAATTCAGATTCAGAATTCAGATTCAGAATTCAGATTCAGAATTCAGATTCAGAATTCAGATTCAGAATTCAGATTCAGATTCAGAATTCAGATTCAGAATTCAGATTCAGAATTCAGATTCAGAATTCAGATTCAGAATTCAGATTCAGAATTCAGATTCAGAATTCAGATTCAGAATTCAGATTCAGAATTCAGATTCAGAATTCAGATTCAGAATTCAGATTCAGAATTCAGATTCAGAATTCAGATTCAGAATTCAGATTCAGAATTCAGATTCAGAATTCAGATTCAGAATTCAGATTCAGAATTCAGATTCAGAATTCAGATTCAGAATTCAGATTCAGAATTCAGATTCAGAATTCAGATTCAGATTCAGAATTCAGATTCAGAATTCAGATTCAGAATTCAGATTCAGAATTCAGATTCAGAATTCAGATTCAGAATTCAGATTCAGAATTCAGATTCAGAATTCAGATTCAGAATTCAGATTCAGAATTCAGATTCAGAATTCAGATTCAGAATTCAGATTCAGAATTCAGATTCAGAATTCAGATTCAGAATTCAGATTCAGAATTCAGATTCAGAATTCAGATTCAGAATTCAGATTCAGAATTCAGATTCAGAATTCAGAATTCAGATTCAGAATTCAGATTCAGAATTCAGATTCAGAATTCAGATTCAGAATTCAGATTCAGATTCAGAATTCAGATTCAGAATTCAGATTCAGAATTCAGATTCAGAATTCAGATTCAGAATTCAGATTCAGAATTCAGATTCAGAATTCAGATTCAGAATTCAGATTCAGAATTCAGAATTCAGATTCAGAATTCAGATTCAGAATTCAGATTCAGAATTCAGATTCAGAATTCAGATTCAGAATTCAGATTCAGAATTCAGATTCAGAATTCAGATTCAGAATTCAGATTCAGAATTCAGATTCAGAATTCAGATTCAGAATTCAGATTCAGAATTCAGATTCAGAATTCAGATTCAGAATTCAGAATTCAGATTCAGAATTCGGATTCAGATTCAGAATTCAGATTCAGAATTCAGATTCAGAATTCAGATTCAGAATTCAGATTCAGAATTCAGATTCAGAATTCAGATTCAGAATTCAGATTCAGAATTCAGATTCAGAATTCAGATTCAGAATTCAGATTCAGAATTCAGATTCAGAATTCAGATTCAGAATTCAGAATTCAGATTCAGAATTCAGATTCAGAATTCAGATTCAGAATTCAGATTCAGAATTCAGATTCAGAATTCAGATTCAGAATTCAGATTCAGAATTCAGATTTAGAATTCAGATACTGAATTCAGATTCAGAATTCAGATTCAGAATTCAGATTCAGAATTCAGATTCAGAATTCAGATTCAGAATTCAGATTCAGAATTCAGATTCAGAATTCAGATTCAGAATTCAGATTCAGAATTCAGATTCAGAATTCAGATTCAGAATTCAGATTCAGAATTCAGATTCAGAATTCAGATTCAGAATTCAGATTCAGAATTCAGATTCAGAATTCAGATTCAGAATTCAGATTCAGAATTCAGATTCAGAATTCAGATTCAGAATTCAGATTCAGAATTCAGATTCAGAATTCAGATTCAGAATTCAGATTCTGAATTCAGATTCAGAATTCAGATTCAGAATTCAGATTCAGAATTCAGATTCAGAATTCAGATTCAGAATTCAGATTCAGAATTCAGATTCAGAATTCAGATTCAGAATTCAGATTCAGAATTCAGATTCAGAATTCAGATTCAGAATTCAGATTCAGAATTCAGATTCAGAATTCAGATTCAGAATTCAGATTCAGAATTCAGATTCAGAATTCAGATTCAGAATTCAGATTCAGAATTCAGATTCAGAATTCAGATTCAGAATTCAGATTCAGAATTCAGATTCAGAATTCAGATTCAGAATTCAGATTCAGAATTCAGATTCAGAATTCAGATTCAGAATTCAGATTCAGAATTCAGATTCAGAATTCAGATTCAGAATTCAGATTCAGAATTCAGATTCAGAATTCAGATTCAGAATTCAGATTCAGAATTCAGATTCAGAATTCAGATTCAGAATTCAGATTCAGAATTCAGATTCAGAATTCAGATTCAGAATTCAGATTCAGAATTCAGATTCAGAATTCAGATTCAGAATTCAGATTCAGAATTCAGATTCAGAATTCAGATTCAGAATTCAGATTCAGAATTCAGATTCAGAATTCAGATTCAGAATTCAGAATTCAGATTCAGAATTCAGATTCAGAATTCAGATTCAGAATTCAGATTCAGAATTCAGATTCAGAATTCAGATTCAGAATTCAGATTCAGAATTCAGATTCAGAATTCAGAATTCAGATTCAGAATTCAGATTCAGAATTCAGATTCAGAATTCAGATTCAGAATTCAGATTCAGAATTCAGATTCAGAATTCAGATTCAGAATTCAGATTCAGAATTCAGATTCAGAATTCAGATTCAGAATTCAGATTCAGAATTCAGATTCAGAATTCAGATTCAGAATTCAGATTCAGAATTCAGATTCAGAATTCAGATTCAGAATTCAGATTCAGAATTCAGATTCAGAATTCAGATTCAGAATTCAGATTCAGAATTCAGATTCAGAATTCAGATACAGAATTCAGATTCAGAATTCAGATTCAGAATTCAGATTCAGAATTCAGATTCAGAATTCAGATTCAGAATTCAGATTCAGAATTCAGATTCAGAATTCAGATTCAGAATTCAGATTCAGAATTCAGATTCAGAATTCAGATTCAGAATTCAGATTCAGAATTCAGATTCAGAATTCAGATTCAGAATTCAGATTCAGAATTCAGATTCAGAATTCAGATTCAGAATTCAGATTCAGAATTCAGATTCAGAATTCAGATTCAGAATTCAGATTCAGAATTCAGATTCAGAATTCAGATTCAGAATTCAGATTTTTTTTTTTTTTTTTTTTTTTTGGTATTAAAATAGTTTTATTGAGTCTTATAAAATAATGCTAACACATTACGTCTCTAGATCTAAATGGAACTCTAATGCTGGAACATCTAATCTATTATTGCTTGTATCAATAAAGCTGATGTAGCTTCTTAGATATTTTAAAATTTTTAACTTGTTTTGCTTGTTAATTGTTTGCAAGACTGGACGGAATAGCTCTTCAAAATTTAACAGCGTTCTTCTATTCAACGATTCATTAATTTTCGTTTGTAACAATCTAAATGCACCATTTAGTCTAGGACATTCGCAATATTTGTGACAAATAGTTTCTGTTTGTGCACCGCAGTGTTCGCAGCTTTCTGCATCAGCTCTTCCGATGGTGTGTAGGAGTTTTCTGCAAACAACCTTCTCATTGACCCACAGGTACAGAGTTTCTTTTTGGACGGGACTCAGCTTACGCGTGGATATATTTCTCCAAATTTGTTTCCAGGTGATGTTAGGGTTGTTTCGCTCAACTCGTGGTATCTCAGTGTTAGTCAGGAAATGGCAGTAGATTTCTTTTGCACTGTGCCTTCGCTGGAGGTCGTGGGGTAATGTTGGCCATAACTGTTTAATGGTTTTTATATCGGGGAGGCTAGTTGGGGCTAATGTAGGGCTCGCAATCAACGCACTATAGAACGGTATGGATACAGCGTCCGTCAAGTGTCTGTTTAACAAAAGGGACTTGCATTTTAGCAAGGGTAGATGGAAATTTAATCCCCCTTGATCCACTTTTCGAGCTAATTGTTGGATAGGCACTCGCGCACAATGTCCTCTCCAAATAAAATTTCCACACATGGACGTTATTTTTGCCAAGTGATGAGAGTTAGGCATAAGAATTGATGCAATGTACCACACTTTTGAATTCACGAAGGTGTTAAGGAGCATAATTTTCTGACCAATACTCAACATGCGCTGTGAGTGGAGCCAAGTGAGTTGAGAGATCTTCGACACAAGTGAGTTCCAGTTTAATCTCATCATCACACGAATAGAATTGGCAAAAATCACCCCCAAGATTTTAACTGTGTCCGTTGTTTGTAACCATGGTACACTCATATATTCGCCACTCAAACACCCAATGTCGATTGAAGAAGTCTTGTTGTAGTTTAACTTAGCCCCCGATACCAAACCAAACCGTGTAAACAGATTGTCTATTAACACTATTTTGTTTACTGACGTCACTACTACACTTATATCGTCGGCATATGCTACTACCAAATCCTGACCACACACACTTTCGATTCGTGATAGTAGTGGATGTAAATAAATCACGAAAAGGTGCATCGAGAGAGGATCTCCTTGCCTTACAGATCTCTCAATTCGAAAAGACGATGATAGATGGCCATTGATTAAAAGCCGAGAAGAGGATCGCTCAGCAAATCTGATGATGAGATTAGCTAAATCTCTGTTGAGACCTAGAGAGCACATGGTATCATACAGATAGTGGTGGTCCACGCGATCAAACGCAGAATCGAGGTCGAAGGAGATCAATTTTCCTCTCTGTTTACTTCCTATTAGAGATGCAACACGATCCTTGAGGGAGAGTGTTGCCTGGTATATATTCCGTCCAGGATTGGAACATTTTTGGCTGTCGGTGAGTATTTGGTGTTCTATCATCACTTTTTCCAGTCGATTTTTTAAGATACGAGAGATTAGCTTGTAGTCGGAGTTCAGGAGCGATATGGGTCTGTATGCTTTCACTGTTTCTTCATTACACTTTTTTTTCACTAGCACAATTATTCCACTCACTAACTCCGGTGGGAAGTTACCGGCCAGGATCTCGTTCAGTATTAAGTTTATCTCCCGATGTATCACATCGAAATCTCGCAAGTAGAACTCGCGCGGTATCCCGTCGGGTCCAGCAGCTTTCCGTGGTGCGCTCGTTTTAATTGCGGTCCAGATCTCGGCAGTAGTGATCTCGTTCATACAGGCCATATTTGATTCGCTATCGTTTGGTATCGTTCTTTCACATAAGAATCGATCCTCCGCGTTTTCGTCACGATGATTTCTCGCGTACAAAGTTTGAAAGTGGTTCAACAAAGTAGCAGTAATTTCTTGGGGATCTTCCGTCGTAGTTCCATGACTATTTTTCAGCTGTGTTATAAACGTTTTCTTCCTTTTCCGATCTCCTAGCTGAAAGGTCGATAAGGGTTCACCCGCCAGGTAAGTTTCATTTGCGCGAACGAATAGTTCTGTGAATCGTCGCTGATGAAGAAGCATTTCGGATTTGATTCTATTTATGGTGGGTAAAAGTGCGGGATTTTGGAAATATCGTTCGTATGCGTGATTGAGATTGGCGTATAACCTCTGCTGCTCGAAATTAAAAAGGTTAAACGCTACGCTCGATTTCCAGCGGAAGAAACGGTGAATTTTCGGTTTTGCGTATTTCACCCACCATTCAGTCCAGGAAGGGAAATTTCTTCTTTGCCTGGTCCAGTGAAGCCATTGAATCTCGAACTCTTGAATGTTTCAAGTGTGAGTAAGTTTGGGCGAATCGACCAATATCCATTGCCGTAAGCTTGACCAAGGGAGGGAAGGCAGATTCTTGCTGTTACCGCTTTATGATCCGAAAAGCAGCATACGTGGTTGTGGATACTACGGAGATTTGAGCGCAAGCTGGAGCTTGCGTAGATTCTATCCAAACGAGCGGACGAGTTATGCGTTATGTATGTGTGTCCTGAGTCTCTGGGAGACAGTTGGACCCACACATCTAATAGTTTAGTCTGTTGAACAAGTGCTTGGAGAGAGGGACTATTGTTGGAGCCTGTGGCATCTCGATCGCGAATTACACAATTGAAATCACCTGCTACAATAGTGTGATCCGTTCGATGGCGTAGATAAAAAGGTAGTGTTGATTTGAAGAAGTTTTCTCTGTCTCTGCGATAAGCATTGCCAGACGGAGCGTAAATGTTACAGAGAGTGGTGTTGTTGACTCGCACTGTAATGAGTCGGCCATCCAAGCTTTTCTCGATGTGTGAAAACTTTATATATTGTTTCAACGCTATCGCAGTTCCTCTTCGCGTGTGATCGACGTTGCAGAGTACGTTATAGCCTGGTAAAAAAAGCTCGGAAGATTCGACCTCTTGTAAAAATACGATGTCAAGTTCCATAGTTCTCACGAAGGTTTTTAGTGCGTTCAATTTGTTTGGGCTGGAGATCGTGTTGATATTTACAGTGCCTATATTGTAGCTTACGGAACTCATTGCATCATATCTTCATCGGCAGATTGTTTGCTCTTTTTGAACATCGGTTTATTGCGGTTGGAGCGGAGACTGTTGGAAGAGGTGGCAGAATCGTCAGTTTCATTACCGTCGGATATTTTTCGTTGCATAGATTCGTGTCTCTTTACTGAAGCTCTCGTGATCGGTGGTGGCATTACGATGGACTTTGAAAACTCTTCCAAGTTTTGCGGTTTCATCTGCACAAGCAATGGTTTTTTAGAGGGTTGTGTTGGTGCTGTGGTAACAGCCATCGTGGTACGATCAGTCTCAACGGAAACTGGTGGTGGTGTTGGTAGAATGTTGTGTTGGTTAGATACGACTTTCGCATAGGAAAGTTTGTTTTGATCCACTGCTAGTTTTTGGACCAAAAGTTTTTTATTTTGGATGCAGGGAATGCCTATGTGGACGTACTCGTTGCAGTGGGCACAAGTTGGTTTCTGACCTCTGTAGCTGATAGCTGCTTGTTGGGAGTCAATAGTAATGATCGAGGGAATGTTCTTTTCAACAATCATTCTCGCTATTCTTACTCCGGTGGATGTTCCACCAAACAAGTATTTGTCATCCCACAACTGCTCTCGGATCGAGAGGATTTCCCCGTATTGGGCAAGTGATTCTACGATGTCCTCGTTTGAGGTTTCTTCAGCTAGATCAAATATTTTAACATCTACCGCTCCATCTTCCATAACAATTCGCAGTTTGTAGGCTTTGCCTTCGATCACCACATCGTGCTTGTTATCATGCTCGTCGACAACACGTTCAGCTAGTGAAAGGTCGGTGACCTTTACAAACACGCATGCATGTCGTTTGCTTGGTTGGATCATTGTTACGTTTTCACGTGTTAGCTCGAGCTGTTGCCCGATAAATTTATGAATTTCTTCATATGGTGGAGGTTTTGGAACATTCGAAAAATCTATTCGAAAAGTATTTTCGCGACGTGCCATCTCGGAATCGAAATGCGCGAACGAACTGCGTCGCGACACTTGACCCGAATTGGTAAGAGAATTAATAGCCCGTGTAAAACTTCTTGTATAGATCACTCGCACAACGTCTGATCGACTCGAAAGTTCAACGCTAACTGATTCAGAAATTCAGATTCAGAATTCAGATTCAGAATTCAGATTCAGAATTCAGATTCAGAATTCAGATTCAGAATTCAGATTCAGAAATTCAGATTCAGAATTCAGATTCAGAATTCAGATTCAGAATTCAGATTCAGAATTCAGATTCAGAATTCAGATTCAGAATTCAGATTCAGAATTCAGATTCAGAATTCAGATTCAGAATTCAGATTCAGAATTCAGATTCAGAATTCAGATTCAGAATTCAGATTCAGAATTCAGATTCAGAATTCAGATTCAGAATTCAGATTCAGAATTCAGATTCAGAATTCAGATTCAGAATTCAGATACAGAATTCAGATTCAGAATTCAGATTCAGAATTCAGATTCAGAATTCAGATTCAGAATTCAGATTCAGAATTCAGATTCAGAATTCAGATTCAGAATTCAGATTCAGAATTCAGATTCAGAATTCAGATTCAGAATTCAGATTCAGAATTCAGATTCAGAATTCAGATTCAGAATTCAGATTCAGAATTCAGATTCAGAATTCAGATTCAGAATTCAGATTCAGAATTCAGATTCAGAATTCAGATTCAGAATTCAGATTCAGAATTCAGATTCAGAATTCAGATTCAGAATTCAGATTCAGAATTCAGATTCAGAATTCAGATTCAGAATTCAGATTCAGAATTCAGATTCAGAATTCAGATTTAGAATTCAGATTCAGAATTCAGATTCAGAATTCAGATTCAGAATTCAGATTCAGAATTCAGATTCAGAATTCAGATTCAGAATTCAGATTCAGAATTCAGATTCAGAATTCAGATTCAGAATTCAGATTCAGAATTCAGATTCAGAATTCAGATTCAGAATTCAGATTCAGAATTCAGATTCAGAATTCAGATTCAGAATTCAGATTCAGAATTCAGATTCAGAATTCAGATTCAGATTCAGAATTCAGATTCAGAATTCAGATTCAGAATTCAGATTCAGAATTCAGATTCAGAATTCAGATTCAGAATTCAGATTCAGAATTCAGATTCAGAATTCAGATTCAGAATTCAGATTCAGAATTCAGATTCAGAATTCAGATTCAGAATTCAGATTCAGAATTCAGATTCAGAATTCAGATTCAGAATTCAGATTCAGAATTCAGATTCAGAATTCAGATTCAGAATTCAGATTCAGAATTCAGATTCAGAATTCAGATTCAGAATTCAGATTCAGAATTCAGATTCAGAATTCAGATTCAGAATTCAGATTCAGAATTCAGAATTCAGAATTCAGATTCAGAATTCAGATTCAGAATTCAGATTCAGAATTCAGATTCAGAATTCAGATTCAGAATTCAGATTCAGAATTCAGATTCAGAATTCAGATTCAGAATTCAGATTCAGAATTCAGATTCAGAATTCAGAATTCAGATTCAGAATTCAGATTCAGAATTCAGATTCAGAATTCAGATTCAGAATTCAGATTCAGAATTCAGATTCAGAATTCAGATTCAGAATTCAGATTCAGAATTCAGATTCAGAATTCAGATTCAGAATTCAGATTCAGAATTCAGATTCAGAATTCAGATTCAGAATTCAGATTCAGAATTCAGATTCAGAATTCAGATTCAGAATTCAGATTCAGAATTCAGATTCAGAATTCAGATTCAGAATTCAGATTCAGAATTCAGATTCAGAATTCAGATTCAGAATTCAGATTCAGAATTCAGATTCAGAATTCAGATTCAGAATTCAGATTCAGAATTCAGATTCAGAATTCAGATTCAGAATTCAGATTCAGAATTCAGATTCAGAATTCAGATTCAGAATTCAGATTCAGAATTCAGGTTCAGAATTCAGATTCAGAATTCAGATTCAGAATTCAGATTCAGAATTCAGATTCAGAATTCAGATTCAGAATTCAGATTCAGAATTCAGATTCTTTCAGTTTTTTTAATTTAAAGAAAGTATGTTCGATTTCGATATTGAGGATGGTTTTTTGGAAACGCACAATGCAACGTTCCAGTTTCCAGTGCAGGGGGCTACGCTCTTCCAGCAGGTGAAATAGGCATCTGAAGGTGTTCTGGATGTGGGTGGGAAAAATACCGTTTTTTCTGCACGATATTAGAAAATTTTTCCTGTTTGTTGTGTTGGCAATTTTTCGGTTGTAGTCGGCGTAATTCTTAAAATTGGTTTTCGTTGTGCTTCCGTACTTTTGTTCTATGCTGTTGAAATATCCCGCCATGATGTGATTCTCTTTTTGGGGCGACTGTTTAGTTTACTTTAAATGGGTTGATTCTCGGCTTTCAGTCTCAAGTTTTTTAGTAAAAACGACTTTATTTTTACATATCCAACGTTTCGATCCTTATAGGATCTTCATCAGGGACTAAAATTTATTACAAAATTAAGCTTACGTCTACAGAATCTAAGTGATTCTTACCGAAAAAGTTGTCGTTTTTTTGTCCGGTTTGATACGGCGTATCGTTTACTGCTGTCTGTTTCTGTTTCAAACTATTGTAAAATATGTTGGATTTTTTGTGTATGTTATAATTTTATGTGTGACTTACGGTTAAAAATTCTTTTCCAGGGCTATTGTTGATTTTTTGTAGGTTTTTGTAGCACTTTTTATGAACAAGATACTTGCACTGTGTGTTTTGTTCTATGTTGTTTTTTTAATTTATGATGGCGGTGTACTTATAGAGTCTGGTTGTTGGTTTGTGTTTTTTTGTTTTGGTTTCTTATTTCGTATTTTTTCGAGACACTGAAATATGTTGTTGTATGAAATGTGTATGATGTCTGTGTCTTTTTTAATATTGATGGAAGAATTTGTAGTTTTTATGTGACAACTTTCTAACATATTTAGTTTATCTTGATTGTCACCTCTGTCGATAATTTTCACTTTGTCTATATCGAACAGATGATGCATAGCTGTTTCGTGTTCTATTAATGCTGTCTGTTGTCGTAGTTGGATGATTGCGTAGTCCTCGTTTGTGTATCCTTTTTCCCATAGTCGTTTCAGCTCGTTGGTTTGCGTTTTATGTTGTGACATTCGTTGTTTTAATTTAACGATTGTGCATCCTATGTAGCAGGCGTTGCATTTATGTTCGTTATTTTCTTCTTCGCTCGTGTCTGGATTCCCGTTGCATTCGATTTTGTATACTACGTTTGTATGATCTTCATGTGGGGTTTTATCCTTTACCATAGGGAATAGTGATCCAATGGTTTTTTTCTGTTTAGTTGCTGTTTTAATATGAGTGTAATCCTTTTTTAGTGTTTTATTTATTTTTGATGTTAATCCATCGATGTTCGTGAGAGATTTGAATATTTTATTTTCATTCTCTACCATAGCTGTTTGTTCAATTATTCAGATTCAGAATTCAGATTCAGAATTCAGATTCAGAATTCAGATTCAGAATTCAGATTCAGAATTCAGATTCAGAATTCAGATTCAGAATTCAGATTCAGAATTCAGATTCAGAATTCAGATTCAGAATTCAGATTCAGAATTCAGATTCAGAATTCAGATTCAGAATTCAGATTCAGAATTCAGATTTAGAATTCAGATTCAGAATTCAGATTCAGAATTCAGATTCAGAATTCAGATTCAGAATTCAGATTCAGAATTCAGATTCAGAATTCAGATTCAGAATTCAGATTCAGAATTCAGATTCAGAATTCAGATTCAGAATTCAGATTCAGAATTCAGATTCAGAATTCAGATTCAGAATTCAGATTCAGAATTCAGATTCAGAATTCAGATTCAGAATTCAGATTCAGAATTCAGATTCAGAATTCAGATTCAGAATTCAGATTCAGAATTCAGATTCAGAATTCAGATTCAGAATTCAGATTCAGAATTCAGATTCAGATTCAGAATTCAGATTCAGAATTCAGATTCAGAATTCAGATTCAGAATTCAGATTCAGAATTCAGATTCAGAATTCAGATTCAGAATTCAGATTCAGAATTCAGATTCAGAATTCAGATTCAGAATTCAGATTCAGAATTCAGATTCAGAATTCAGATTCAGAATTCAGATTCAGAATTCAGATTCAGAATTCAGATTCAGAATTCAGATTCAGAATTCAGATTCAGAATTCAGATTCAGAATTCAGATTCAGAATTCAGATTCAGAATTCAGATTCAGAATTCAGATTCAGAATTCAGAATTCAGATTCAGAATTCAGATTCAGAATTCAGATTCAGAATTCAGATTCAGAATTCAGATTCAAAATTCAGATTCAGAATTCAGATTCAGAATTCAGATTCAGAATTCAGAATTCAGATTCAGAATTCAGATTCAGATTCAGAATTCATATTCAGAATTCGGATTCAGAATTCAGATTCAGAATTCAGATTCAGAATTCAGATTCAGAATTCAGATTCAGAATTCAGATTCAGAATTCAGATTCAGAATTCAGATTCAGAATTCAGATTCAGAATTCAGATACAGAATTCAGATTC
Source organism: Uranotaenia lowii (assembly GCF_029784155.1). Classification (NCBI taxonomy): domain Eukaryota; kingdom Metazoa; phylum Arthropoda; class Insecta; order Diptera; family Culicidae; genus Uranotaenia; species Uranotaenia lowii. The sequence continues at coordinate 9,457 of NW_026598358.1, read as the reverse complement.
AGAATTCAGATTCAGAATTCAGATTCAGAATTCAGATTCAGAATTCAGATTCAGAATTCAGATTCAGAATTCAGATTCAGAATTCAGAATTCAGAATTCAGATTCAGAATTCAGATTCAGAATTCAGATTCAGAATTCAGATTCAGAATTCAGATTCAGAATTCAGATTCAGAATTCAGATTCAGAATTCAGATTCAGAATTCAGATTCAGAATTCAGATTCAGAATTCAGATTCAGAATTCAGATTCAGAATTCAGATTCAGAATTCAGATTCAGAATTCAGATTCAGAATTCAGATTCAGAATTCAGATTCAGAATTCAGATTCAGAATTCAGATTCAGAATTCAGATTCAGAATTCAGATTCAGAATTCAGATTCAGAATTCAGATTCAGAATTCAGATTCAGAATTCAGATTGTGAATTCAGATTCAGAATTCAGATTCAGAATTCATATTCAGAATTCAGATTCAGAATTCAGATTCAGAATTCAGATTCAGAATTCAGATTCAGAATTCAGATTCAGAATTCAGATTCAGAATTCAGATTCAGAATTCAGATTCAGAATTCAGATTCAGAATTCAGATTCAGAATTCAGATTCAGAATTCAGATTCAGAATTCAGATTCAGAATTCAGATTCAGAATTCAGATTCAGAATTCAGATTCAGAATTCAGATTCAGAATTCAGATTCAGAATTCAGATTCAGAATTCAGATTCAGAATTCAGATTCAGAATTCAGATTCAGAATTCAGATTCAGAATTCAGATTCAGAATTCAGATTCAGAATTCAGATTCAGAATTCAGATTCAGAATTCAGATTCAGAATTCAGATTCAGAATTCAGATTCAGAATTCAGATTCAGAATTCAGATACAGAATTCAGATTCAGAATTCAGATTCAGAATTCAGATTCAGAATTCAGATTCAGAATTCAGATTCAGAATTCAGATTCAGAATTCAGATTCAGAATTCAGATTCAGAATTCATATTCAGAATTCAGATTCAGAATTCAGATTCAGAATTCAGAATTCAGATTCAGAATTCAGATTCAGAATTCAGATTCAGAATTCAGAATTCAGATTCAGAATTCAGATTCAGAATTCAGATTCAGAATTCAGATTCAGAATTCAGATTCAGAATTCAGATTCAGAATTCAGATTCAGAATTCAGATTCAGAATTCAGATTCAGAATTCAGATTCAGAATTCAGATTCAGAATTCAGATTCAGAATTCAGATTCAGAATTCAGATTCAGAATTCAGATTCAGAATTCAGATTCAGAATTCAGATTCAGAATTCAGATTCAGAATTCAGATTCAGAATTCAGATTCAGAATTCAGATTCAGAATTCAGATTCAGAATTCAGATTCAGAATTCAGATTCAGATTCAGAATTCAGATTCAGAATTCAGATTCAGAATTCAGATTCAGAATTCAGATTCAGAATTCAGATTCAGAATTCAGATTCAGAATTCAGATTCAGAATTCAGATTCAGAATTCAGATTCAGAATTCAGATTCAGAATTCAGATTCAGAATTCAGATTCAGAATTCAGATTCAGAATTCAGATTCAGAATTCAGATTCAGAATTCAGATTCAGAATTCAGATTCAGAATTCAGATTCAGAATTCAGATTCAGAATTCAGATTCAGAATTCAGATTCAGAATTCAGATTCAGAATTCAGATTCAGAATTCAGAATTCAGATTCAGAATTCAGATTCAGAATTCAGATTCAGATTCAGAATTCATATTCAGAATTCGGATTCAGAATTCAGATTCAGAATTCAGATTCAGAATTCAGATTCAGATTCAGAATTCAGATTCAGAATTCAGATTCAGAATTCAGATTCAGAATTCAGATTCAGAATTCAGATTCAGAATTCAGATTCAGATTCAGAATTCAGATTCAGAATTCAGATTCAGAATTCAGATTCAGAATTCAGATTCAGAATTCAGATTCAGAATTCAGATTCAGTATTCAGATTCAGATTTCAGATTCAGAATTCAGATTCAGAATTCAGATTCAGAATTCAGATTCAGAATTCAGATTCAGAATTCAGATTCAGAATTCAGATTCAGATTCAGAATTCAGATTCAGAATTCAGATTCAGAATTCAGATTCAGAATTCAGATTCAGAATTCAGATTCAGAATTCAGATTCAGAATTCAGATTCAGAATTCAGATTCAGAATTCAGAATTCAGATTCAGAATTCAGATTCAGAATTCAGATTCAGAATTCAGATTCAGAATTCAGATTCAGAATTCAGATTCAGAATTCAGATTCAGAATTCAGATTCAGAATTCAGATTCAGAATTCAGATTCAGAATTCAGATTCAGAATTCAGATTCAGAATTCAGATTCAGAATTCAGATTCAGAATTCAGATTCAGAATTCAGATTCAGAATTCAGATTCAGAATTCAGATTCAGAATTCAGATTCAGAATTCAGATTCAGAATTCAGATTCAGAATTCAGATTCAGAATTCAGATTCAGAATTCAGATTCAGATTCAGAATTCAGATTCAGAATTCAGATTCAGAATTCAGATTCAGAATTCAGATTCAGAATTCAGATTCAGAATTCAGATTCAGAATTCAGATTCAGAATTCAGATTCAGAATTCAGATTCAGAATTCAGATTCAGAATTCAGATTCAGAATTCAGATTCAGAATTCAGATTCAGAATTCAGATTCAGAATTCAGATTCAGAATTCAGATTCAGAATTCAGATTCAGAATTCAGATTCAGAATTCAGAATTCAGATTCAGAATTCAGATTCAGATTCAGATTCAGATTCAGAATTCAGATTCAGAATTCAGATTCAGAATTCAGATTCAGAATTCAGATTCAGAATTCAGATTCAGAATCAGATTCAGAATTCAGATTCAGAATTCAGATTCAGAATTCAGATTCAGAATTCAGATTCAGAATTCAGATTCAGAATTCAGATTCAGAATTCAGATTCAGAATTCAGATTCAGAATTCAGATTCAGAATTCAGATTCAGAATTCAGATTCAGAATTCAGATTCAGAATTCAGATTCAGAATTCAGATTCAGAATTCAGATTCAGAATTCAGATTCAGATTCAGATCAGAATTCAGATTCAGAATTCAGATTCAGAATTCAGATTCAGAATTCAGATTCAGAATTCAGATTCAGAATTCAGATTCAGAATTCAGATTCAGAATTCAGATTCAGAATTCAGATTCAGAATTCAGATTCAGAATTCAGATTCAGAATTCAGATTCAGAATTCAGATTCAGAATTCAGATTCAGAATTCAGATTCAGAATTCAGATTCAGAATTCAGATTCAGAATTCAGATTCAGAATTCAGATTCAGAATTCAGATTCAGAATTCAGATTCAGAATTCAGATTCAGAATTCAGATTCAGAATTCAGATTCGAATTCAGATTCAGAATTCAGATTCAGAATTCAGATTCAGAATTCAGATTCAGAATTCAGAATTCAGAATTCAGATCAGATCAGATTCAGATTCAGAATTCAGATTCAGAATTCAGATTCAGAATTCAGATTCAGAATTCAGATTCAGAATTCAGATTCAGAATTCAGATTCAGAATTCAGATTCAGAATTCAGATTCAGAATTCAGATTCAGAATTCAGATTCAGAATTCAGATTCAGAATTCAGATTCAGAATTCAGATTCAGAATTCAGATTCAGAATTCAGATTCAGAATTCAGATTCAGAATTCAGATTCAGAATTCAGATTCAGAATTCAGATTCAGAATTCAGATTCAGAATTCAGATTCAGAATTCAGATTCAGAATTCAGATTCAGAATTCAGATTCAGAATTCAGATTCAGAATTCAGATTCAGAATTCAGATTCAGAATTCAGATTCAGAATTCAGATTCAGAATTCAGATTCAGAATTCAGATTCAGAATTCAGATTCAGAATTCAGATTCAGAATTCAGATTCAGAATTCAGATTCAGAATTCAGATTCAGAATTCAGATTCAGAATTCAGATTCAGAATTCAGATTCAGAATTCAGATTCAGAATTCAGATTCAGAATTCAGATCAGAATTCAGATTCAGAATTCAGATTCAGATTCAGAATTCAGAATTCAGATTCAGATTCAGATTCAGAATTCAGAAATTCAGATTCAGAATTCAGATTCAGAATTCAGATTCAGAATTCAGATTCAGATTCAGAATTCAGATTCAGAATTCAGATTCAGAATTCAGATTCAGAATTCAGATTCAGAATTCAGATTCAGAATTCAGATTCAGAATTCAGATTCAGAATTCAGATTCAGAATTCAGATTCAGAATTCAGATTCAGAATTCAGATTCAGAATTCAGATTCAGAATTCAGATTCAGAATTCAGATTCAGAATTCAGATTCAGAATTCAGATCAGAATTCAGATTCAGAATTCAGATTCAGAATTCAGATTCAGAATTCAGATTCAGAATTCAGATTCAGAATTCAGATTCAGAATTCAGATTCAGAATTCAGATTCAGAATTCAGATTCAGAATTCAGATTCAGAATTCAGATTCAGAATTCAGATTCAGAATTCAGATTCAGAATTCAGATTCAGAATTCAGATTCAGAATTCAGATTCAGATTCAGATTCAGAATTCAGATTCAGAATTCAGATTCAGAATTCAGATTCAGAATTCAGATTCAGAATTCAGATTCAGAATTCAGATTCAGAATTCAGATTCAGAATTCAGATTCAGAATTCAGATTCAGAATTCAGATTCAGAATTCAGATTCAGAAAATTCAGATTCAGAATTCAGATTCAGAATTCAGATTCAGAATTCAGATTCAGAATTCAGATTCAGAATTCAGATTCAGAATTCAGATTCAGAATTCAGATTCAGAATTCAGATTCAGAATTCAGATTCAGAATTCAGATTCAGAATTCAGATTCAGAATTCAGATTCAGAATTCAGATTCAGAATTCAGATTCAGAATTCAGATTCAGAATTCAGATTCAGAATTCAGATTCAGAATTCAGATTCAGAATTCAGATTCTTTCAGTTTTTTTAATTTAAAGAAAGTATGTTCGATTTCGATATTGAGGATGGTTTTTTGGAAACGCACAATGCAACGTTCCAGTTTCCAGTGCAGGGGGCTACGCTCTTCCAGCAGGTGAAATAGGCATCTGAAGGTGTTCTGGATGTGGGTGGGAAAAATACCGTTTTTTCTGCACGATATTAGAAAATTTTTCCTGTTTGTTGTGTTGGCAATTTTTCGGTTGTAGTCGGCGTAATTCTTAAAATTGGTTTTCGTTGTGCATCCGTACTTTTGTTCTATGCTGTTGAAATATCCCGCCATGATGTGATTCTCTTTTTGGGGCGACTGTTTAGTTTACTTTAAATGGGTTGATTCTCGGCTTTCAGTCTCAAGTTTTTTAGTAAAAACGACTTTATTTTTACATATCCAACGTTTCGATCCTTATAGGAGTCCGGTTTGATACGGCGTATCGTTTACTGCTGTCTGTTTCTGTTTCAAACTATTGTAAAATATGTTGGATTTTTTGTGTATGTTATAATTTTATGTGTGACTTACGGTTAAAAATTCTTTTCCAGGGCTATTGTTGATTTTTTGTAGGTTTTTGTAGCACTTTTTATGAACAAGATACTTGCACTGTGTGTTTTGTTCTATGTTGTTTTTTTAATTTATGATGGCGGTGTACTTATAGAGTCTGGTTGTTGGTTTGTGTTTTTTTGTTTTGGTTTCTTATTTCGTATTTTTTCGAGACACTGAAATATGTTGTTGTATGAAATGTGTATGATGTCTGTGTCTTTTTTAATATTGATGGAAGAATTTGTAGTTTTTATGTGACAACTTTCTAACATATTTAGTTTATCTTGATTGTCACCTCTGTCGATAATTTTCACTTTGTCTATATCGAACAGATGATGCATAGCTGTTTCGTGTTCTATTAATGCTGTCTGTTGTCGTAGTTGGATGATTGCGTAGTCCTCGTTTGTGTATCCTTTTTCCCATAGTCGTTTCAGCTCGTTGGTTTGCGTTTTATGTTGTGACATTCGTTGTTTTAATTTAACGATTGTGCATCCTATGTAGCAGGCGTTGCATTTATGTTCGTTATTTTCTTCTTCGCTCGTGTCTGGATTCCCGTTGCATTCGATTTTGTATACTACGTTTGTATGATCTTCATGTGGGGTTTTATCCTTTACCATAGGGAATAGTGATCCAATGGTTTTTTTCTGTTTAGTTGCTGTTTTAATATGAGTGTAATCCTTTTTTAGTGTTTTATTTATTTTTGATGTTAATCCATCGATGTTCGTGAGAGATTTGAATATTTTATTTTCATTCTCTACCATAGCTGTTTGTTCAATTATTCAGATTCAGAATTCAGATTCAGAATTCAGATTCAGAATTCAGATTCAGAATTCAGATTCAGAATTCAGATTCAGAATTCAGATTCAGAATTCAGATTCAGAATTCAGATTCAGAATTCAGATTCAGAATTCAGATTCAGAATTCAGATTCAGAATTCAGATTCAGAATTCAGATTCAGAATTCAGATTCAGAATTCAGATTTAGAATTCAGATTCAGAATTCAGATTCAGAATTCAGATTCAGAATTCAGATTCAGAATTCAGATTCAGAATTCAGATTCAGAATTCAGATTCAGAATTCAGATTCAGAATTCAGATTCAGAATTCAGATTCAGAATTCAGATTCAGAATTCAGATTCAGAATTCAGATTCAGAATTCAGATTCAGAATTCAGATTCAGAATTCAGATTCAGAATTCAGATTCAGAATTCAGATTCAGAATTCAGATTCAGAATTCAGATTCAGAATTCAGAATTCAGATTCAGAATTCAGATTCAGAATTCAGATTCAGAATTCAGATTCAGAATTCAGATTCAGAATTCAGATTCAGAATTCAGATTCAGAATTCAGATTCAGAATTCAGATTCAGAATTCAGATTCAGAATTCAGATTCAGAATTCAGATTCAGAATTCAGATTCAGAATTCAGATTCAGAATTCAGATTCAGAATTCAGATTCAGAATTCAGATTCAGAATTCAGATTCAGAATTCAGATTCAGAATTCAGATTCAGAATTCAGATTCAGAATTCAGATTCAGAATTCAGATTCAGAATTCAGATTCAGAATTCAGATTCAGAATTCAGAATTCAGATTCAGAATTCAGATTCAGAATTCAGATTCAGAATTCAGATTCAGAATTCAGATTCAGAATTCAGATTCAGAATTCAGATTGTGAATTCAGATTCAGAATTCAGATTCAGAATTCAGATTCAGAATTCAGATTCAGAATTCAGATTCAGAATTCAGATTCAGAATTCAGATTCAGAATTCAGATTCAGAATTCAGATTCAGATTCAGAATTCAGATTCAGAATTCAGATTCAGAATTCAGATTCAGAATTCAGATTCAGAATTCAGATTCAGAATTCAGATTCAGAATTCAGATTCAGAATTCAGATTCAGAATTCAGATTCAGAATTCAGATTCAGAATTCAGATTCAGAATTCAGATTCAGAATTCAGATTCAGAATTCAGATTCAGAATTCAGATTCAGAATTCAGATTCAGAATTCAGATTCAGATTCAGAATTCAGATTCAGAATTCAGATTCAGAATTCAGATTCAGAATTCAGATTCAGAATTCAGATTCAGAATTCAGATTCAGAATTCAGATTCTTAAGATAAGTTAACCACCGTTAATTAATTTTGTAAATTTATTTTTCGGCATATCGGTGAAAAGTTGTTATGAAATTGATAAAGATGGATAGAGAAGTGAGAAGAAAATTTACAGATGTTGAAAAGAGCGAAAGAGCATTTTTGCGAGGAAACTTTTTAACGTACACCAACCCTGCAACATTTCATTATTTAGGAGAAGTAGTACCGGGATAGAGGTGGCACTACCTTAACCTATACAATGAAATCTGGTTGGTCCGAAGTCTACATGTGGAGAACACGTATACTCCGGACGGGCTTCTCACTTCTCTATCCATCTTTATCAATTTCATAACTACTTTTCACCGATATGCCGAAAAATAAATTTACAGAATTCAGATTCAGAATTCAGATTCAGAATTCAGATACAGAATTCAGATTCAGAATTCAGATTCAGAATTCAGATTCAGAATTCAGATTCAGAATTCAGATTCAGAATTCAGATTCAGAATTCAGATTCAGAATTCAGATTCAGAATTCAGATTCAGAATTCAGATTCAGAATTCAGATTCAGAATTCAGATTCAGAATTCAGATTCAGAATTCAGATTCAGAATTCAGATTCAGAATTCAGATTCAGAATTCAGATTCAGAATTCAGATTCAGAATTCAGATTCAGATTCAGAATTCAGATTCAGAATTCAGATTCAGAATTCAGATTCAGAATTCAGATTCAGAATTCAGATTCAGAATTCAGATTCAGAATTCAGATTCAGAATTCAGATTCAGAATTCAGAATTCAGATTCAGAATTCAGATTCAGAATTCAGATTCAGAATTCAGATTCAGAATTCAGATTCAGATTCAGAATTCAGATTCAGAATTCAGATTCAAAATTCGGATTCAGAATTCAGATTCAGAATTCAGATTCAGAATTCAGATTCAGAATTCAGATTCAGAATTCAGATTCAGAATTCAGATTCAGAATTCAGATTCAGAATTCAGATACAGAATTCAGATTCAGAATTCCGATTCAGAATTCAGATTCAGAATTCCGATTCAGAATTCAGATTCAGAATTCAGATTCAGAATTCAGATTCAGAATTCAGATTCAGAATTCAGATTCAGAATTCAGATTCAGAATTCAGATTCAGAATTCAGATTCAGAATTCAGATTCAGAATTCAGATTCAGAATTCAGATTCAGAATTCAGATTCAGAATTCAGATTCAGAATTCAGATTCAGAATTCAGATTCAGAATTCAGATTCAGAATTCAGATTCAGAATTCAGATTCAGAATTCAGATTCAGAATTCAGATTCAGAATTCAGATTCAGAATTCAGATTCAGAATTCAGATTCAGAATTCAGATTCAGAATTCAGATTCAGAATTCAGATTCAGAATTCAGATTCAGAATTCAGATTCAGAATTCAGATTCAGAATTCAGATTCAGAATTCAGATTCAGAATTCAGATTCAGAATTCAGATTCAGAATTCAGATTCAGAATTCAGATTCAGAATTCAGATTCAGAATTCAGATTCAGAATTCAGATTCAGAATTCAGATTCAGAATTCAGATTCAGAATTCAGATTCAGAATTCAGATTCAGAATTCAGATTCAGAATTCAGATTCAGAATTCAGATTCAGAATTCAGATTCAGAATTCAGATTCAGAATTCAGATTCAGAATTCAGATTCAGAATTCAGATTCAGAATTCAGATTCAGAATTCAGATTCAGAATTCAGATTCAGATTCAGAATTCAGATTCAGAATTCAGATTCAGAATTCAGATTCAGAATTCAGATTCAGAA